>NC_136318.1:1914274-1936471 GCF_964198595.1 Lampetra fluviatilis | reverse complement strand
TCGATTGTTTCTCGGTCGGATTGCCGCGTGCGAGTGAAATGTGTGCACGTTGAACTCCTTTCGCACCGCCGTATGTAGCCAACGGCACTGATTGAAGGTGCGCAGGAAGGACAGCAACACGAAACGCAGTTCGAAATAAATTAGTTTCAAATCTAAATGCAAGAGTGCACACAGCTCCCGGCGGCTTCCTAACATCGGAAGGGAAGAGCGTTCCAGACGGCCGCAGAAGCGCATCTGAAAGCGCCGCGCGATGCGGTGACCGTTTTCGTTCGATGGCAGCAGCCAAAATCCGCTGTGAGGACGAGCGGAGCTTGTGCGGTGGCTTGTGCTCCTTGCCGAGTTCAGCGGTGCATTGTGGTTCGTTTGTGGCGAGCGCTCTGCGTGCCGTAAACACCTCCCTCCTACACCCGTCAACGGCTGACGAACGAAGTTGCCACGTGATGGTCAGACGTGGCAGATTCGTTACCGCTTCAGCCGCAGCAGTAGCAGCAGCAGTAGCAGCAGCAGTAGCCGCAGCAGCAGCAGCAGATGCGGCAGCGGTCGTGGTGGAGAGCAAACCCAAGCGCGTTTAACGCGACATTGGTCGGGAAGAGCCTACGCGGTCAATTTTGCTGTAGCAGTTCCCACCTGATGACGGAGGCTTGTGTTGCTTCCGAAACGTCGTGA
Source organism: Lampetra fluviatilis (assembly GCF_964198595.1). Lineage (NCBI taxonomy): Eukaryota > Metazoa > Chordata > Hyperoartia > Petromyzontiformes > Petromyzontidae > Lampetra > Lampetra fluviatilis. The sequence goes on along the minus strand of NC_136318.1, from coordinate 1,935,805 downwards.
TTTAATTGAGTTGTTTTCATTTTTTATTTATTTTATTTTTTACCTACGTGACTTTACTGAAAAAAACAAAGAGTTTGGACGATGTCGTTTTGTTTCTGGCCGTTTCGGTTGGTTGGTGGATGGTTTCATGGCCAAACAAATGTAAGGCCGGGTCATTGCGTGGCCTCGCTCAAAGGTCGATGATGTTTCGTTGCAGGAAGCTGCCAAAAATGTATAATATCACTTGGTGAAGAGCAACGGTGTTCGTCGAAAATTGAAAGCGGTTTCCGGCTCAAATGAGCATTGAGGCGTTGGTGCTCATCACTTGCTTACAGCCCTGCGTGGGGGGAGTCTCTGCATAGGACAACCACCGTTGACTTTCCCTCACAAAGTGGTGCTCGTTTTATCGACCTTGAAGGGATGATGATGGGCTGAGTGAAGGAGTAACCACTCTCCCGCCCCGCAAAGATGGATGTGATGATGCGTGGAGCAGGGACACTCACAAAGTGTTGATTGCTGCCACCCTGAGGCACAGCTGACAATTCCCGGACTGTATCGGGGTCAAACCAGGACAGGTGGAAAACTAATCGTCAAATCCAGCCTTATTAGGGCCCGACTCTATACACAGATATGCCACCATAATGTCATGGTTAGCACACTGAAATTGTCGTCTATACAATGGTGCAGAGTTTTCTTAAATCGCATTCCGCAGAAGTTTAGCATGCGTACGCCACAGACAGTCAGAATCAGAAAATTAATTTAAACTGCGGGAGGAATCCGATGCGCTATAAAGCTCTTTGTCACAGATGCCCTGTAGTGGCGAGTAAAAACGTAACAACAATACAAAGACACCATAGGAGTGCAAAGTATAGGAAAGGATGAACAAATCACTTCAAAAAAGTATAAATACATTTATATATATTTCTTTCTTACCAGGCAAGGCCCATTGAGCTATTAGCTTCTTTTTAAGAAGCGACCCGGGCCACAAATGGTAGCTCAAAGAAGCGGCTCTTCTTCGTGTGGTGGATTTAAAGCGTGGGCACTCTCACCTCTTCAAAGATGTGTCTGGCCACTATTGGCGAGTAGAACAAATACCCGCGCGCGCGAGAGAGAGAGACTCGCCTAGAGCTTCGTCAAGTGGAGATGCTCCACTAGGAAGCAATGGCAGGGCTGTATCTTGGACCAGTACCACACAATTTTCACCACCACCATCACCGTGTCTATCCACCAGAGGTGTGGACTCGAGTCATGTGACTTGGACTCGAGTCAGACTCGAGTCATGAATGTGATGACTTGCGACTCGACTTGGACTTGCATAACAATGACTTTGTCCCACCTCTGAGATGTGGACTCGAGTCATGTGACTTGGACTCGAGTCAGACTCGAGTCATAAATTTGATGACTTGCGACTCGACTTGGACTTGCATAACAATGACTTTGTCCCACCTCTGCTATCCACCACCGTCAAGTGGAGATGCTCCACTCGCGGGGATTTTAGCAAGCAATTGCAGGGCTGTATCTTGGACCAGTACACAACATTTTCACCACCACCACCATCACCGTGTCTATCCACCACCGTCAAGTGGAGATGCTCCACTCGCGGGGATTTTAGCAAGCAATTGCAGGGCTGTATCTTGGACCAGTACACAGCATTTTCACCACCACCATCACCGTGTCTATCCACCACCGGACACAGGCCCCTCTCCACGTTCGTCACCATCAAATTAAATTTTCCCCAAAAAACAATGTGGAAATGAAAGTGAAGAACGCATCGTATCAAAATTCGCCGAGTCAAATCTGTGGATTTTACATCAACCGCCAATTATTCGGACACTTTTCAAGGTGCTCGCGCGATGCGGCGGCTTGCGCGCAGACGGATGGCACTTGGCGTCCACACGAGTGGCGTGGAGGCGGCCTGTTTGCCGCGAGAGGCACCTTGCTGCCCTTCACTTATCCGCGCGATCACGGGTGAGTGCGCGTAGAACGAAGAGGTCAATCCCCCTAATCTCTCCCCTAGTTCCCCCCACCCCCCCCGCCCCGTGCTCAAGCAGCTTTGCGGTTTAGCAATCAACAACAAAACGTGATGGAACGGTGGCTCGGCGCGTTGACGTTTCTGTCACTGGAAATGATAAAGCACCGGCCACGCTGTCCACTGCTCAGTGTCATCTCAGTGAGCGTGTCATCAGTTGGCATCGGCACGGGGCTACAGATGTCGCCTCGACAGAAATTAGTTTGAAAATTAATTTCTTTAGAACTTCTCTTTTGTGATTCGTTTGTTGTCCAACCCCCCCCCCCCCCCGCCGCACCTCCGATTATCACGGTTGGCCACGTACGGTGCGAAAGAAGTTCAACATACTGCCCATACAGAGTGCTTGTGCGGGTATCCTATTGATTAATCCTGTAATCCTCTTTGGTTATCAATGACAGCCTTCGCTGGGTACCATTTATATTTTCAGGGGGGTCTTGCTTCATCAATCTTTGACGAATTCCTTTGCTTTTCATCCACGTGGCAAGAAAGGGGGGCGTAACGTAGACTAAGGGGAACAAACCCAACTGTGAGTAACCGACTTGCTGTACTGCTTGCGTTACAGGCCTGCGCACAATTGGAGAAACAAAACAAAAAAAACACCTCCAGTGTGCGGCTGCGGTCACCTGGAACAGAACCATGGAACGTCGCTAAGACTCGACGCCTGATCCACAAACACCGAGCAGCAGCAGCAGTAGCAGCAGCAGTAGCAGCAGCAGCAGTAGCAGCAGCAGTAGCAGCAGCAGCAGCAGTAGTAGCAGCAGCAGTAGCAGCAGCAGCAGCAGTAGTAGCAGTAGCAGCAGCAGCAGCAGCAGCAGTAGTAGCAGCAGCAGTAGTAGCAGCAGCAGTAGCAGCAGCAGCAGCAGTAGTAGCAGTAGCAGCAGCAGCAGCAGCAGTAGTAGCAGCAGCAGTAGTAGCAGCAGCAGTAGCAGCAGCAGCAGCAGCAGTAGCAGCAACAGCAGCAGTAGTAGCAGCCGCAGCAGCAGTAGTAGCAGTAGCAGCAGCAGCAGCAGCAGTAGTAGCAGTAGCAGCAGCAGTAGCAGTAGTAGCAGCAGTAGCAGCAGTAGCAGCAGCAGTAGCAGCAACAGCAGCAGTAGTAGCAGCAGCAGCAGCAGTAGTAGCAGTAGCAGCAGCAGCAGCAGCAGTAGTAGCAGTAGCAGCAGCAGCAGCAGTAGCAGCAGCAGTAGTAGTAGTAGCAGCAGCAGTAGCAGCAGCAGCAGCAGTAGCAGCAGCAGCAGCAGTAGTAGCAGTAGCAGCAGCAGCAGCAGCAGTAGTAGCAGCAGCAGGAGCAGTAGTAGCAGCAGCAGCAGCAGTAGTAGCAGCAGCAGGAGCAGTAGTAGCAGCAGCAGGAGCAGTAGTAGCAGCAGCAGCAGCAGCGGCAGCAGCAGCAGCAGTAGTAGCAGCAGCAGCAGCAGCGGCAGCAGCAGCAGCAGTAGTAGCAGTAGCAGCAGCAGTAGCAGGAGGAGGAATCGTCCCAGCGACGCAAGCTACCGCTCCTGCTCCGACCAGCTCGGTGAAAAGATGACGGCTGTTGCGTGACGCCAACATCAGCCATACGAAGTGGAAGGGAGAATTGCCGAAGACGATTGTTTAATCCGTCTCTGTGACGCTTTGGGTGCTGTGTTTGGTTATTTGAACGTGTTGGCGGCACACCGGTGGTGCACGGAATATAAAAATAAAATATTGTTTCATTTCCCGTAGTTCGTAACCCCGGTCACACAATCTTGTGTGGTGGTGGTGGTAGTGAGTCAAAATCAGTCTTTCGTGATGTCGGGAGAATTAGATGTTATGAGCGGCTGATCGGAATGCTTCACAGTCTTCTTCTTGGTTCTTTCGGTAAAGTCACGTCGAAAGAACCGAGAAGATGAATCCCTGCAGTCACGAAAGCTTTAAATCGAAACTTCACAGTCTTGTTGCCGTGTAGCACAACTCAGCCTGATGATGATTCGCCGGCTCCGTGTGCCGAAGGCGGCGAGATTTTGACTCCTCGTACCCTCGACTTGGACGGACGGTTCCTCAATTCAACGGGACCCAAATCAAGGGTCAATATTGACCCTTGATTTTTTTTGCAAGTCTCAGTACACTGAATAAACCTTCTAATCGTTTCAAACTTGGCGTCAGGGTCAAGTAAAGACTGATAAATACGGCTTTGCCGATTCCAATTTTGATTTGAGACTTGTCTGAGGACCGGTGTGTTATGCTGCACCGGTGTACCGCCAGGAGGTCCATTGTCTGGTTCCTCTGCTTCATTTTGTTCCGCAATGCCCAATTTTGTACCCAACAGAGCCTCGCTGAGTCTCAATGCCCTTGTCAGGAGGGCCCTGCCGAGTCTGTGTGCAATCCAATTTGAGAAACTTGCAGCGTGATTCTTCAGCAATGGGACCTTTGGCCAACACCAGTTGAGACACGTGTCGTAGCTACGATAAAAAAAAAACGGAGCACTTGGTCGCGAAAGCCTACGTGTTAAAGAAAATAAACAAATCATGCGGAGCAGGGAAAGAAAATACAAACTCCAAGCGCTTCTCGCTGCGAAGCGAAACGTTTCATCACGATGTCACCCTGCTGCCCATTCGTTTAGACAGAGAGAGAATTGGTCAAACATCCCGATTGCCGATGTTTATATGCAAGGGACCCTATCCCCATGAGCACCAGAGATGCACGTGCCTAGGAACACGTGGCGAGTCACCAGCATTGGGCCAAGCAAAGCCCGACGTCTCTGCTGACGAGCCACTGAATGTCGAAACGTGCCCAGCGTTGAGCTCGTCTCGAACCAACGCTGCTGAATTCACGTAATTCACCCTCCCAAGAAGGCCGTGCGGCTGATGGGATGCGTTATTGTATTTGTTGTTGTTGCGTGGAGGGACAGGTGCGTGAGTTTATCGTCTCGTTATTCATTCACTTGCTCGTGTTCTCCTGCGGTGACGCTAATGATTGTGTAGCGTGACATCAAGAATGCCACTGTCAGTTTAACACGTTCGCCTTTCGCGACGAATGATATCCACAATCACGGTTCTTTTGGGGGGGTTAGATCGCGTAAATATATAAATGTGTCGTTAAACCCGCCACCACCCGACACAGCCGAATAGTAAAGTTAACATGCCAATCAGTTACTCGAACAGCACACCGGCTGCGTGTTGGAGAGTAAACCCACTACAACATTCACAACAAGCACGGTTCGCCAGAACTGTGAAGACGTCTTCCTGTTCTGCTCTTAAATATAGGCGTGGAAGGTGATGTAAAACAAATGTTACTAGTATTATTATTGACACACCATCGTGTTACGAACGAGTCGTTTGCCGGTTGATATTGTAGAAGCGAACACCGGCACGGTGACGCGACGTGACAGCAAAGACACCCGCCCGGATCGGTCAAGTTCCGTCGAAAGTGTTGATGCCGATCGACCACTTGGTGTCAGTGTGGGTCAAGTCACGATCACTGTTCGCAGTACGCGAGAGAGAAAGAGAGAGAGAGAGCGCCCGGGCACTTTGCGCAGGCATCGTTCTCAAGGAGAAGTCTACTTCACGCCGCCGAGACAAAGCTAAGATCCCATTCGCAAGGGTAAAAGACCCTGAGCCACGCGAAATGGACAAAATAATGCAAATACTGGGAACAGCAGCGAAACGAATCGAAGGGGAAAAAAACGAAACAAATAGAAATCACGGCAAATTAACAATCGCATTGCAGCAGACGTAGAAAACTGTGCACACACTTTAAATGGACATAACATTGAATAAATGTCCTCGAACGAAAATTGGCTCGGACAAAAAAAAATGCTTATTAAAACCATTCAAGGTACCGAGCTGAAGGGGAATTACAGCGGAACGAGGGCGATAGCTGCACCATTTGCGTAAAGAGCGAAACTGCAGGCGAAGTTGTCCTCTAGGATCGGCACTTTAGCGTCAAATTGTGATTTAGACGGAAGAGTAGACGCACACATTCGAAGCGATTGCGCGATTGATTCTCAATTCCTCCGATTCCACCGTGGACCATTCCTGCAGGGATCACCATTATTATCCCAAGTACGATTCCTATTTAAAATACTTCCACGTCCATGCTTAAGAATACGTGGACGAGTTAGCATTGTCTAAGTGTGTGCATGCATTCATGCGTGAGCATGTAATCATCCGTTGGGGCCAGGGGTCCTGTTGATAGTCCTGGGGGTCCAGCTATAGTTCCGATGATCAATTTGGTAATCATGGTGGTCACCGGTAGAGCAACTAGTAGATCTGGACCTCCCAATGTGATTGCCGGTGCTAGGGTTGCCACATCTGTGCACGTTGAACTTCTTTCACAGCGTAACGTAACCAGCCGCGCTAATCGTAGGTGCGTGGGAAAAGACAACAAACTAAACACAACAACAGCAGTTTCTAAAGAAATGAGTGCTCAATTTAGATTTGAAAGTGCGTAGTTCCAGTGGCTTCCTAACATCGGAAGGAAGAGCGTTCCAGACGGCCGCAGAAGCGCATCTGAAAGCGCCGCGCTGCGAGGATGAGGGAGTCCGTTCGATATTTGATGCTCATTGAGACATCAGCAAAGTACTGTAGTTCATTTGTGGCAATCACTTTGTGTGTAATGAGGGCGACCTGATGTATTCATTCGCCATGTTTGACCGAAACAGTCCAGCAATTGGCATCGGTTTTCGGGTGGCAGTAATTGATTGATACCAAGATCTGATACGGGTATTGTGTTGACCTTCAATGTCCTGCTCAGTGTTGATAGACCGCGTGCTGACAGAGAGAAATAAAAAAAATATATAAAACGTTGAGATGAGCACCGCCCCACGCTTTGTTCAATGTTTTATTTTTTGTTGCACGGAAAGTCCCGTGTAGCCAGTTACCCGGCTATAATTTGCAAGGTAGATCCGTGGTGCTTCAGTCCAGGCAATATCAACATCAGAGTGGCCCTTGCGGAGGAGTAGGCAACCGTGGAACAGAACGTGTCGGAGGTGCAGGCACACAAAAAAAGTGGTTAAAAACAGTTTTAACAAAATCATCTGGCACCACTTTGTTTTAAGAAGACATTTGAGTTTATTTATGTTACTGTTATCTGCCTCACTCCGACGTGTAAAGCTACAGTTGCACGAGCTCACGTGGAAACTGCATTGGACAGCTTTCTATTGGAATCTTAAATATCGTAACAAACAAGAAAAAAGTGCTTGCTTTGTCTTAGCGCATGCCAAAGCGCTCCGTCTGAGTCAAAAGTGGCCCAAATAGTGTTAAATACAGTGTTTCCATAGAGTAATCGTGATTCGGTGCCAAAATCTGTCAAATGTTACACGAACTCCCAATAAATCTGCGACTTATGCAACCTGCCATATCCCTGGCACCTCCTGATTTCAAACGAAGTGAAAAACAGTTCCATATTTTTTGAAGTCGCTGCGGTTGAATTTTAAAACCAAACCAGCCGGGGAAAGGCGCCCATCAACATTGTCCCAACTCCTTGCTCACACTCGACTCGAATTCATTTCGGATAAGTTCTGCAAACTTGTGGATTTGCGAACTCGATTTTGCTCGGCACAGGACGAGTTTACAATTGCCCCGTTGATGTGGAGTCTCGGTGCGAATCTAGACTCACCATTTTGCCTCTTTGGACTTCTTTCGCAGCGTACGTAGCCAACCGAGCTAATGCTTGAGTCTCAGAGCACTTCACACGCGATAGGAGCACATTTGAAAGGGGCACCCCCATTGGCAGCTGTCCCTGTTCACCACATGGTGACTCGGCACCTGGCGTTATTCTTCCGTTAGGGGGCCAATGATTGCCAGAGGTCGCAAACGGGTTTTGATTCCTTACCCGTACCCGGCCGCACCAGGGTCGCAAATGGGTACCCGTACCCTACCCGATACCCGGCCGGGTACGGGTAGCCGGGTATCGGGTAAGGTACGGGTATCGGGTACTCGATTGCGACCTCTGATGATTGCTGCTGCTGCCCGCAATCCCAACTTGATATCACGTGACCTTGCAGCCATCGAAATGCACATCGCTGTCACGGCAAACGGTCATCGTTGTGTGAGACACACAGCCCGATTCGAAGTTGGGCAGGAAAAACAACATCCGGTGGTCGTCGTTACAAGAAGCGACAGAGAGAGAGAGACAGAAAGCAACGTTTGGGAAAGCTTGGAGCTCGTTTTAGAAAGTTAATTGTGGAGGGGTTGGCACAGCAGTGGGAGCGCTCCTCACTTCACGTGAAAGGTGTGAGTTCACATCCTGGACCGGGGGTTCACTCAGCCTGTGGTCTTCGTAGCAAATTTGACAGTTGACGTATTAAGGCGGCCCTCGCCACGAGAATATGCATGCTTCCATCGTTGGACTTCGCGTGAAACAGTCCTCGTTTTATGTATACACAGGAGGGATGGTGGGCTGGGTCAGACCCTAATAGGTAATGAACACCCGACTTCCGATTGTGGATTGAGCATCCTGGATCAATGCCATCTTGGCTGGATCGCATTTCGATCAAATCAATATCGGGCAGTGCTCATGCATTACTCGACCCTGAGAAAAATGCTACAAATTCCACATTATGAGACCTCCTTTGCCAGTAGCATGATATAGTAATAGGGTTTTACCCTTTTATCTGGCAACACGTAAGTAACAACTTACTTTGTTTCATCTTCTTGGTTCTTTCGGTAAAGTCACGTAGAATTTAAATAATAAAATAATACAAATAAAACATAATAAAATAATTCTCACGACGTTTCGGCCACAACGCAATCAGCCGTCCTCAGGTGGAGAACAGGTCTGTCGAGAAGACAGAGTCTGACTCTGTCTTCTCGACAGACCTGTTATTATTTATTATTTCCATTCTACGTGACTTTACCGAAAGAACCATTATGTTTTATTTTTATTATTTTATTATTTCCATTCTACGTGACTTTACCGAAAGAACCAAGAAGATGAATCCCTGCAGTCACGAAAGTATTAAATCGAAATTTACTTTGTTTCATCAAACGCTTACGTGTTTATTAACATTACACGCGTTTAACGATTGCAAGGCTGCAGTAAAGGTGAACAACCACACTGCCTCGTGCCCGCTACTCGTGGCCTGCCCCCTGCAACAATCCAGAGCTGCACACGTGCGGCTCCTGGGACAACCACTGCAGCAGTGCCCCCCCCCCCCTCTCCTACCGATATCACCTCTTGCCACGGCAACTCTCTCTCCCACTTCAGCAATTTTTCTTGCCGTGGGTTTCCCACCTGATGATGATCGCTTGTGTTGCGGTCGAAACGTCGTGATTTGCTTTATTTTATTTTCTACCTACGTGACTTTACCGAAAGAATCAAAGAGTATGGATTCCTGCAGTCACGAAAGCTTCAAATCAAGATTGGAGCAGTGCTGTTGTGCATTATTTTTTTATTCATCTGGCATCAGTTAACGCACCACCACCGCCGTCGACACGAGTCGACGGCGGGTAGCGCTCACATCAAACGCCGATTGTGCAAACAAAGTGGCAGCCCCCCCCACCCCCAGGGGTCGCTTTTACGGTCCCAGCTTCCAAAATGTGAGCTCCTCCCTACCAAGCTCGATGAGCCACGGTGGAGAAGAGATGTTAACTACCTCGCCTGGTGTGCAGGAGGTCGCGGGTTCGATCCCTACCCTGACGATGCCTGCTGTATATTTAAAATGTGCGTGTTTCTCTCTCTCATCATCATCACGGTAGCTAGGGGAATGTTAACTCCCTCCCCTGGTGTGCAGGAGGTCGTGGGTTCGTGCCCTACCCTGACGATGCCTGCTGTATAGTTAAAATTTGCGTGTCTCTCATCATCATCATCAGCGTGGCTAGGAGATGTTAACTCCCTCGCCTGGTATGCAGGAGGTCGCGGGTTCGTTTCCGACCCTGACACCTGCTGTATATGTGGAGTTTGCGTGTCTCTCTCCCCGGATTTTTCTCTTAGAATCAACAACATGCGTATAGAATATTCGGCTGATCTAAATTTCCACAGGATGAGCCACTTCGTTGCGCTATCATTTGTGGCCAGGCCGCTTCTGAAAAAGAGCTACAGAGCTCAGTGGGCCTTACCTGGTGAAATAAAAATAGTTTATCGTTGTTATAGTTTTTCAATTCACACGGAGTGTAATTCATACTTCCTGCCCTGCAACTGAGCTCGATGCTCATCTACATTGACGGACCTCGGCCAACGCTTTTCCACTGCACAACTGAGCCACGCCATGCCAGGGCCATGCCGAGCCAGCCCAGCGCAGCTCAGGTTACTTTTCCATTGCAGAAACCGATGCGTGCCACTGAGGTCACACCGCACACACAGAATGAGCTCGTTTAGACCCTACCACCTAACCGCTCGCCCCTGTTTTTGCCTGAGCCACGTGGGATGGATTTGAAGGTTCCAGAATACCACGGTTTGGTTTCCGCCGCGGCTCGGCAGAGACAGTGGAAAGCCGCCCGTGCCGTGAGTGGCCCCACGCTCGCTCAGATGTGGCCACGGGATAAAGGGGTGCAGGACACGACAGTTGTGGTCGTCCTGTCCTTGGACCAAGTGTCACCCACAGCAGCGTGGATTCTACATCACTGCCTCAAGGCCACCAACGAAATATTCACATCCCCCCCCTCCCCCATGCTTGCCTGTAAACGGGGATGCACACTCAATTAGAATGTGTTCAAGATGATTAATACGTGCAGAATAATCCAGTGGTGCACCCACCGCAATCTGGTGATTTGAAGACATGGTCTGGTGGATGACACGAAGATGGAGCCATCCTATTTGTGTGACTCCCACCTGCACGGTAATGAGGCTGAGCCGTACGGAAGTGGTGTGTCGTCATCAAATTCACGCGGCATTAAAGTGTTCAAATCTAGCACTGTGTGTGCGGACACTCTTTGTGTGTGTACATTCAGTCCTTGGGAATTAATCAGCCACACGATCGACTAAGAGCACCGTTCTGGAACAGAGCCTTGAGTTAGCATTCCTAGTTTTGTATGCATCAAAAAATCAAGTTGTTGGTGGCTGGCGTTTATTGATTGATCTCGTCGGCACGTAAAATATTGATGGATTCTTCAAAGAAGAGTGACGCAATTTTGGTGAGCGCCTGTGAGAATGACACGGAGAGAAACGATGACCTCCTTGTCCCATATAGTTGTGAAGCTTCATTGTGGCAGGAGGCCAACTTCCATACAATGCGGCCTGTTTTAAAATGTCCCAATCGCAGTCTTTGTCCCGGACGAACTTTCGGAGCCAACAGCGTGGCTATGGCGCACTCCTCGTGAGTCTCTCTAAATTAACAATGACTCCGTTTTAGGATAAACCCAGAGAGTTTCTACAGGCCTCAGGAAATGTGGCCACGGGAGGTTGCAACCTCTGCTCATAGCTGGGGGCCACATGGCTTTAATCTGAGAAAAGCACGTGGGAACTGGGTCTTGTGCATGTGTGTGTGTGCACGCGCGCGCCTGTGTGTGTGTGTGCGCATGTGTCTGTGTGTGTGTGTGTCTGTGTGTGTGTGCCTGTGTGTGTGTGTGCGCATGTGTGTGTGCGCCTGTGTCTGTGTGTGCGCCTGTGTCTGTGTGTGCGCCTGTGTGTGTGTGTGTGCCTGTGTCTGTGTGTGCGCCTGTGTCTGTGTGTGCGCCTGTGTGTGTGTGCGCATGTGTGTGTGCGCCTGTGTCTGTGTGTGTGCCTGTCTGTGTGCGCCTGTGTCTGTGTGCGCCTGTGTGTGTGCGCCTGTGTGTGTGTGCGCCTGTGTCTGTGTGTGCGCCTGTGTCTGTGTGTGCGCCTGTGTCTGTGTGTGTGCCTGTGTCTGTGTGTGCGCCTGTGTCTGTGTGTGCGCCTGTGTGTGTGTGCGCCTGTGTCTGTGTGTGCGCCTGTGTCTGTGTGTGCGCCTGTGTCTGTGTGTGCGCCTGTGTCTGTGTGTGTGCCTGTGTGTGTGTGCGCCTGTGTCTGTGTGTGTGCCTGTGTGTGTGTGCGCATGTGTGTGTGCGCCTGTGTCTGTGTGTGTGCCTGTCTGTGTGCGCCTGTGTCTGTGTGCGCCTGTGTGTGTGCGCCTGTGTGTGTGTGCGCCTGTGTCTGTGTGTGCGCCTGTGTCTGTGTGTGTGCCTGTGTCTGTGTGTGCGCCTGTGTCTGTGTGTGTGCCTGTGTGTGTGCGTCTGTGTCTGTGTGTGCGCATGTGTGTGTGCGCGTGTCTGTGTGCGCATGTGTGTGTGTGTGCGCATGTGTGTGTGTATGCATGCGTGTGGAGGAGGGGTAGTGTAGCGGTTAGCGTGCTCCGCTACGAACCTGGCGACCTAGTGAGTTCGATTCCCGCTCACGGCCAACACCGGTGAAGGTTATCTGAATCGGTCCTGGGCCTCCCCTAGGTCGACTCAGCCTCAAATGAGTACCTGGTGCAGTGTGCACTGCGGAGACAAAGGCTGCCAGGCGTGATGCTGGCCACCCACCCCCTCGTATGCCGTGCTGGCTTTTATAAGTCTATTAGGGCTATAGGGGGGGATCGTTGTCTTTGTGTGCATGTGTTTGTGTGTGTGCGCACGTGTGTGGGTGAACGTGTGTGGGGAGCGGTAGTGTAGCGGTTAGCGCTACGCTGCGCTATGAACCTGGCGACCCGGGTTCGATTCCCGCTCACGGTCAACACCGGTGAAGGTTATCTGAATCGGTCCTGGGCCTCCCCTAGGTCGACTCAGCCTCAAATGAATACCTGGTGCGATGTGTAAACATCGCCACTAGGGAGACAAAGGCGGCCGGGCGTGGTGTTGACCACCCACCCCCCTCGTGTGCCGTGCCGGCCTTTACAGGTGCTCGCTAACAGCACTTGCCCCTATAATATGTTAAGGCTATTCGGGGGATCTTTGTCTTTGTGTGTGCATGAGTATGTGTGTGGCTCAATGAGGAGTGGTGTGCACCATGTGCTTCATGAACACGGTGGCCTGACTTTGATTGCCGGCAGTGGCGAAGTGATGCGTCGAATGGTTCTGGGCTCGCCTGATGACAACTGAGCCTTAGAATGAGTGCCCGATGTGGTGCGCGAACACCGGCAGTGGGGAAACAAAGGCGGTCGGGCGTCGTGCTAGCCACACCAGTCCCTCGTTGCACCATGCCAGCCTTAATAGGTGCTCACTAACAAGCACTCTATCTGTACGCTGCACAAGACTCGGATGACTTTGTGTCAATTTCCAGCGCCATGCAGCACCGTTGGAAAGCAGCGTCTGTACAATGTATCATGGGCTTTGTTTAGGGAAATTGTAGTTCTTTACAAGAGAAACATCCCATGTATCACACAGGTAGGTCCCTGCCATGGGAGTGTGGAATTTCCATCATAGTATGTTTTTTGTTTGCATTTTGACTGCAAGTATTGTGGGTAATGCAGACGTGAATCCTCGTAAAAAGGTTTCAGTTTTGATGTGAGGTCACATTTCTCAACCCCCCCACCTCGTCACACATCGTCACAAATGTCTGCCCCCCCCCCCTAGGTGCGTGACGTCATTTATGGACGGCTCCTTTGTGTAAAAGAAGTATGCAACTAATTCTAGATTTAAAGCTTTTGTGACTGCAAGGATTCATATTGTTAGGTTTTTTTCGGTAAAGTCACGTAGGTAAAAATGTTTAATTAATAAAAGTAAAATATTTTTTTATTATTATTTTATTTTTATGTAACTTTTATTAATTTAATTTTTTACCTACGTGACTTAACCGAAAAAACCTAAGAAAAATTAGTATGCAACTCACAAAGCTCGAGATTAAACCCTTGGTAGGAGTTGGTTCAGCCCATCACCACCCCTCCAAATTTAATAATAAAATAAAGTATAACGTGCTGGGAACGCTAACAATCATCATCGCATTACCGCACCTCCGATTCGCAGGGTTGGCTACGTACAGTTGCGAAAGAAGTTCAACATACACACAGCGAATGAACCGGCCCTTGATTTACAAATGTGGAATCTCCACCGTTGGTGTGGGGAGCTCCCACCAAGTTGAGCATTTGCCCCGCGCTTGATTGATCAGCAGACACTTCGTGTCTATCGTGTGCCAGGCGTGCGGAGACATCACACGCTCCGTGTCTCTATCGCCTCCTCGCCAGCCTCCAATACTTAACCGCCAAGTTTCCCCACATTTTCAAGTGTCAATGCGTCAACAAGTATCAGTTCCTAGTTCCGTGGGAGCGCCGTGGTGGTGAGATGTGATCTCGCTCGCCCGGTATGCAGGAAGTCTTAGGTTTGATGTCGGATGCATACTCTTAGTTCTTTCGGTAAAGTCACGTAGGTAAAAAATGAAATAAAATTTAATAAAAATAAAGCAATAAAAATCACGACGTTTCGGAGGCAACACAAGCTTGTGTTGAAACGTCGTGATTTTTATTGTTTTATTTTTTATTAATTTTAATTTCATTTTTTACCTACGTGACTTTACCGAAAGAACTAAGAGTATGAATCCTTGCAGTCACGAAAGCTTCAAATCTAGAATTGATCTCGGATCCTGACGACGCCTGCTGTTATATCTGAAGTCCGCGTGACCACGTGGATTTTTCTCCGGGTCCTCCCGTGTTTTTTCCTCGCCACATTTTCACAAGCGTGCGCTTACATCACAATATGGTTTCTGGTATAAATTCCCACGTGTGGTGACGATGTGAGCCACTTCGACTAGCTCTCGCCACGTGCGGCCGGGTGGCGTCTGGAGGAAAGAGCTCAGAACGCGGTGGGTTTTGTCCTGGTGAAATAACCCGGTTCTTGAACTGTTGCGGCGAGCGGGCCGTTGCGGCTGAGGCTCCACCGGTGGGATATGACACGAGCGAGCGCGAGAAGGGACATGCGGCGTTTACTTGTTGAATAAAGCGCGTGAGAGAATGCTGTTCACTCTCTTGTCGCTCGCTGACCCAACGCGTCTCTTGATGTGCCGCTGGTGCCCGTGACGAGCGTGCGATTGTATCGGCCCAGCGTTCGCCTATTTTAAGAGGGTGGCATTGATGTTTTGGGGGTAAAAAACTAATTTTGATTTAAAAAGTACTCGTTCATCTTCTTGGTTCTTTCGGTAAAGTCACGTAGAATGGAAATAATAAAATAATAAAAATTTAAACATAATAAAATAATTCTCACGACGTTTCGGCCACAACGCAAGCAGCCGTCCCCAGGTGAAGAACAGGTCTGTCGATAAGACAGAGTCTGAATGACACGTCCTAGGCTTGGAGCGTCTATTTAAGCTTACCGAAAGAACCAAGAAGATGAATCCCTGCAGTCACGAAAGCTTTAAATCGAAATTTAAAAAGTACTCGTTCGTATTATTTCGCAGCGACTCATTCATGCCCTGGCTTGAATCCCCGCATTCCACGTCTCACGTGAGTAATAAATAAGGGCGAGTCCAAAAAAAAGTGAAGTCCAGAAATAATCCGATGCTGAAACGTAACCAGTGATTGACAATTAGCGATGAATCCCTGCAGTCGCGATTGCTTTAAATCGAAATTTAAATAGAAAATTACCGATGACTCGAGGCTGGGGAAGTAAAGGAATTGCAACCGCGTGCTCAGAATTGTCAAAGTAATGAAATGTTATTGTCTTGGAAACAATTTTTATTCATCGATTTCTTCCCGTTGGGATGCAATAGATTGGTTTAATCTCTGACGTAACTTCGTGAGCATAGAGGATAATTGGAGGCTGTTCGACACGTAAACTAAGCGGCAGGATAAATAAAAACGCAACCCACCCGTCAACAACCCGACCCGATCTATAATCGGCGACGTTTCAGGCAATGGGCCTTCTTTATAGACCACCGTGATGATGCGTTGAGTTGCTTTGTTAATTTGTAACTTTTTTGCAAACCGCTGCCGACTCAGCAGCCTCGACAATGAATGTGTGGAAACAGAATAAATGTCGTGGACAGCATCTCTCCCCGCACACATCAGTCCGTCCGCGTCAAAAAAATAAACAAGAATGAAAGTACTCACAACGTCGCTTCAGCCGCACAGGCTTCTGGGAGTGGAGTAACTTCAGCGGCATTCATTCAATAGAAGCAAACCCTGGATCGGCCCCGATACAAAGCGTCTCATTGGCAAGGCCAGGCCCTCCCGAACTGACACTGGGTGAGTCTCGGATTGCTGAAAAATCATAATAATACCACAAAATAATAACATAATAATTTTTTTTGTTATGTAGCATCATTCATGCAAATTTAATTAAAAAAAAACTCTTTTGATTTTAACGCCCACGCAAGCATCTTAACATCCAAGATCACTATAATCATAAAACAAGTTATTAGAACAAATACAAAGATCCCCCGTATAGCCTTGACAGACTGTTGGGACAAGTGCTGTTAGCAAGCACCTATGAAGGCCGGCACTGCACACGAGGGGGTGGGTGGCCAGCACCACGCCCGGCCGCCTTTGTCTCCCCAGTGGCGATACTTACACACCACACCAGCTACTCATTTGAGGCTGGGTCCACCTAGGGGAGGCCCGTAACCGGTTCAGATAATCGTCACTGATGGTGACCATTGAGCGGGATTCGAAATCGGGTGGCCGGGGTTCGTAGCGCAGCATAGCGCTAACCGCTGCACCACCGCTCCCCACGAGAAGACCACACCGCGGATAAACAAAACAGAGAACGGACGAGCGGCACGCAGATAAACACGGAACACGTGGGGGCAACGCCAATCACTCAGCACCCTTGCTCACGACAAGCAAACGAACACATCGCTGTAAGGTCATACTCGTCACACACACACACGCACTACGTGCTCGCCACAAATGAATCACAATACCTTTGCTGATCTCGTCAAGAAGCATCAACCATCATCACGCGAACTGCTTTCATCCTCACAGCAGCAGCAGCAGCAGCGGCGTTTTGGCTCGGCCATCGACCAAAGGCGCTTTCAGATCCGCTTCTGCGGCCGTCTGGAACGCTGTTTCCTTCCAATGTAAAAAAATTCACTTGAGCTATGCACGTTTACATTTAGATTAAAAATGCATTTCTTTACAACTGATTCTTGTGTTCAGTTTGTTGTCCTTTCCCCGCACCTCCGATTATCACGGTTGGCTACGTACAATGTCAAAGAAGTTCAACATAGAGTACATACAAGAAAGTCCAGGAAAGAATGAGAGCAATGATCAGTAGCAAACATAATGAAGCAGGGTAGGAGCACTGCGTGCTTATTCATCTTGTCTCAGAACTAATATTCTCCGTGACAGCACGAATGGTTATGTCGTGTGCCGTACGTTGAACAGGATCGTTCCTTGCATGGAATTGTGTCAGCAATGTTTTACCCATAATAGTTACGCAGAATTCATATCGGGTAAGTAATGTAGCGTAATGGTTCGGAGTGTAATCCGATTGTCATTCAGTGTTTATTGTGATAAATTACTCCCCCGTCCGCAATTTAAATATCGTGAACGTAAATATATCGACGTGTGATTTCCCTTTTTGTTCGCGAACTATTTGACTCTAATCTATAGATACATCACAGCGTCCGTGTGAACTTTTACGATGCTACAGGGAGCACTAAACATGCGGAAATAGTCGTACGACACGAATGTGAAACGAGAAAGTCACGTTTTTGTTGTTGTCCAGCCGAAGCATTGAATTTCCTCTGGGCATCACTTCTAATGAGGACCTATTATTGTATTTCCTCTATAAATGTGAAACTTGGTTTCTTTATCATCGCCTATGAGAGCTAGGGGCTGACCCTAAAACGAAACTATTTTCTATTCTTGGTTCTTTCGGTAAAGTCACGTAGAAGGAAAACAATGAAATAATAAAAAATATAAAACAATGCAATTCTCACGACGTTTCGACTGCAACACAAGCAATCATCATCAGGTGTGAAATCCACAGCAAGAAAAGCAGTGTCGCGATCGAAACGACTTGGTTTTTTAAATCTTTTATTTTTTATGATATTTTTATATCTACGTGACTTTACCGAAAGAACCAACGAATATGAATCCCTGCAGTCACGAGAGCTTCACGTCAAAATGACAGCGTTCTCTTCTTACACAACCCATCGGCCGCACGGCTCTCTGGGAGTGTAACATTTCAAACTCGGGACCTGTTTCGGTCATTAGACGTCTCGTTTTTATAGCCACGAGCAGAGAATGTGCTTTAGTAGTTCTACGCAAAACCACGCAACGATACAGCCCACTAACAAAAAAAATATCGTGACCGTCGGAGGATACAAGGACAATGTCTTGATTTAAAGCTTTCGTGACTGCAGGGATTCGTACTCTTGGTTCTTTCGGTAAAGTTACGTAGAAGGGAAACAATGAAATAATAAAAATTATAAACAATAAAATTATCACGACGTTTCGATTGCAGTACAAGCAATCATCATCAGGTGTGAAAAGCCACTTTTTTAATAATTTCTTGCTGTGGGTTTCACACCTGATGATGATTGCTTGTGTTGCAATCGAAACGTCGTGAGAATTGTTTTATATTTGTATTATTTTATTATTTCCCTTCTACGTGACTTTACCGAAAGAATCAAGAGTAAGTAGAGTGTCGTTTAAGACGACCGAAAGGTCACGTGCGCAGAGTTATCGCGTGGCCGATCGCCTTCCACAGTGCCAGAGAAACCAATTTGCTTAAGATCAGAGCAGCAGCAGCAGCAGGGGATGCAGGAGGCACAGACCTTGCCTGGCCAAGGCCCCATCGCTCATTGTTGGGGGGGGGGGTTCATCAGAGACGCGGGCCCAATCGATCGAGGCGGACAGGCGAGGAGCAGCCCAGACGCTTCGATTCGCGTAGCCTCCGCCGCGCGCCTCGCATCGACAGCCACGATCGCGTTGCAGGCCACGGGGTACACGGCCACTCCCCACCACCACCTACCACCGCGCCTGGCTCCGTGCACAGCACGGGCGTTGGCTGGCTCGGAGAGAAAGATGTTCAATGAGACCGCGGGGGATACATAAATAGATATTTAGGTGGATTTTCATTTTCAAGGGACGAGATTTTAATTGTAAAAAGCCAAAATAGACGAATGTATACACGTCTCAAGACTCATCTTCTTGGTTCTTTCGGTAAAGTCACGTAGAAGGGAAGTAATAAAACAATAAACATAAAACATAATAAAATAATTCTCACGCGTTTCGGCCACAACGCAAGCAGCCGTCCTGGTCTTCACCTGAGGACGGCTGCTTGCGTTGTGGCCGAAACGTCGTGAGAATTATTTTATCATGTTTTATTTTTTATTATTTTATTACTTCCCTTCTACGTGACTTTACCGAAAGAACCAAGAAGATGAATCCCTGCAGTCACGAAAGCTTTAAATCGAAACAGTCTCAAGACTCGTTTTCAGGAGGGTCCTGCATAGGGTGGTTTGGTAGGTCAATGAATGGTGTTCTGTGCGTTGTTTGTATCGGTCCACGTGTGGTTGGTGCATGTGCCTGCAAAAGAAGAGCAATTCGGAGGCAGGGTTGGTGGGTCACATGACAGAGTTAGGGTTTGCAGGAGACACCAAATCATGATGCTTAGTAGATGGCAGTAAAGCGAGTAGGTTGCTGACCTATTCGTACGTGCCAAATAAACCCATCAATAGCACTGCTTCAAATTTAAACGGTGTATAATAGGCGACGTTTCAGGCAACGACCCTTCAGGCAACAACATTAGATCAAGGCCAGAGAGGTAGGGCAAGTTGTTTAAACTTGTTTTTCTCCACACTTAAAAAAACAAACAATGACACGTACAAATAAATTGGACAACATTTTATGCAGCGCCCCTGTTGTAAACGAGCCTTGAGACGCATTGAGACTTCCATGGGTGAACATTTCACAGCTCAGTACAAATATAATTACAGTGCTCGGCTTGTCCAATCCGCTGGCTTTACAGCGGGGTGTGTAATTAAACGTGTGGCAGCTTTACAGGATTAAATACAAATAAGACCTTACCTTAAAAATAAAGAGTGCCCCCTTCCCCGCGTTTTGATGGAGAGACTGGCCACTGTCATAGGACTGTGGAGTGTACACTTCTGTCCTACGGGCCGTCGCTGCACCTCCAATTAGCACGGTTGGCTACGTACGGAGCGAAAGAAGTTCAACGTACGTGCATGCACACATGCTGCATAAGAGCCCGGGTCAAACGAGCGTGAGCAGGGAGACACGGAATAATGCATTGCTTAGATGTGGTATCGCATTACTTTCCTCTGATAATAACTGGTGGATGAAGGTCTTGCCGCAACGTGTCGGCCATGGAAGGTCACTTGGCCATACTTCACCACATTTGGTCAGTGCGGTGCGGCTCGGTGAAGCTGTGTGACCCAGATTATGGTTTATGGGCCGCGGTCATGAATTGGACTGTCGCTTCGTCATCGGGTCCATAGCGCATTGCGCAAACCTTGGGCGCCACGGTGGCTAGGAGATGTTAACTACCTCGCCTGGTATACAGGAGGTCGTGGGTTCGATCCCGACTCTGACACATGTGGAGTTTGCATGTCTTTATCTCCACGTGGTGGCGTGGATTTTTCTCCTGGTCCTCCGGTTTTTTCCCCACTCCACATTCAGAATCAGCATCACGCGTTTAGAGTATTTGGCTGCTAAGCCACTTCGTTGAGCCATCATTTGTGGCCAGGTCGCTTCTGAAAAGGGGCTGTATAGCTCAGTGGGCCATACCTGATAAAATAAAATAAAAATTGGTTAGTTTAGTTTAGGCTGGTATGGGTGCCCGCTCACTCGGTGTTCGGGCCCACACGTCACACAAGCCTCTTTTCCCTGGCACGGCAGTGCTCTGTTGAAGGTGGAGAGGTGACGGCAGATCTGCATGGGGGCGTTCATCCAGCAGGAGATTGAACATGGCTGATGATGATGACGATGACGACGATGGTGCCTCCCGATTGAAAAAAATAATAATGAAACTCAATTGGGCAAATATCCCAATGCAGGACCAACTTGAAAAATCCACACCTGGTAAAATAAAAAAGTGTAGTTTAGTAAACCACTGCGCCACCACTCCCCCCGCCCCCCCCCCCCCTTTGCCACGACGATGCGTGAATATTCGTGCGAATTTTCACGGGGAACTTGTTCTTGCACGACGGCATCCTCGGGATTGCTCTCTCTCTCTCTCTTCAGATCGGGTCCACACCTCGCGTTTGGGTTTAATGAAAGAGGACCAAGCCTTTTTTTTACTCTCCGGGAATGACTCAACGTCGCCTCCCTCCCTCCCTCCCTCCCCCTCGTCGCCAAAAATAATTCACGCTTCACCCTCAACCCATTAACTCAACCCATTAAAAGTTAATCCCAGGAATTATAGCATCACACGTGACGCCCACGCCGGGTTCCGTACCTGCTCGGAGGTGTATCATTTATTACGTTTGTATTTTCACTTATTCGAAGACTTTGTGCTCTTGTTCAATCGAGCCAGTGGTTTAAATGACCAACTTCATACGGTTCGGGGTCGGTCTGCCCCACAGGTTGAGCATATATTCAACAACGGTGGAGTTTTATCTCAAACTGAGAGGTGTGGCCATGTTTGTTTGTTGTAGTGCGGAGTAAGACTGTTGGGGCAGGTGCTGTTAGCGAGCAGCACCTATGAAGGCCGGCACGGCACACGAGGGGGTGGGTGGCCAGCACCACGCCCGGCCGCCTTTGTCTCCCCAGTGGCGATGTTTACTACACACCGCAC
>NC_136318.1:1893277-1914074 GCF_964198595.1 Lampetra fluviatilis | reverse complement strand
TTATGAGTTATAGATTTGAAGCTTTCGTGACTGCAAGGATTCATATTCTTAGGGGTTTTCGGTAAAGTCACGTAGGTAAAAAAAATAAAATTAATAAAAGTAAAATAAAAAAAATCAGAACGTCGTGATTTTTTTTATTTTACTTTTATTAATTTAAATTTTTTACCTACGCGACTTTACCGAAAAAACCTAAGAATATTCATTCATGAGGTATAGCCCTGTGAGCCATGCGGCTCTTGAATCGGGTGCAACCGCAACAAACAAACATATGAACGGAGAACATCTTAAAGCGACGACGCGCAACAGAAACATCCTGGATAAACCAGAAAATCTTCCAGAAAAACAAACACCGTATTACAAAGCTGTGTGCAAAAATCCCATTGCGATGCAGGTCAAACAATAACAACCATGAGACAATTTAGAATAAAAGTTTATCAGGCCAACTCCGCACCTCCGCAAGAAACATGGCTTAACCATGTTTTCGAAATCACCAAAATAAAGCTATCAAATACAATGTAACAACAGTAATCGTAGGAACTTTGATTCAAATTTCACAATGAACGATATACACATAACAGCGGCTTCACGAGCATCCCGTGCCGCCTTCTCCGCTGCTGTGATGCATCACGGCAGGGCCGCACCCCCAGGGTTGGCAACGTCTCACAGTCACCACTCCTGACACTTGGCCAACGTACGGTGCGAAAGAAGTTCAACGCGCGTATTTGTTGTAAGTGTTGGCAGTGCCGGATAAAGCGAGTGCGGGGCCTGTAGCATATCTTATAAAGGGGCCCTAATAAAAAAAACCATGATATTAAAAAACATTTTTTACTTACATAGTAAAGTAATTGTATTTTATAATTTGCTATACAGCCAGATAATACGACAATTCGCTAACCTTAAACACCCAGTCGTTCGTAAAAGTTGAGCAAGTGCAGAATCACTGAACCGGAATTGATAGCTTGAAATCATTTAGCGCGTGGCCCTTGAAAGTGCGGGGACCTTAGCTACTACTACACGTGAAGTATACTTGTGTAGTTACTATTACTACTACACGTGTAGCTACTACTACTACATGTGTAGCTACTACTACTACATGTGTAGCTACTACTACTACATGTGTAGCTACTACTACATGTGTAGCTACTACTACTACACGTGTAGCTACTACTACTACACACGTGTAGCTACGACTGCACGTGTAGCTACTACTACTACTACACGTGTAGCTACTACTACTACACGTGTAGCTACTACTACTACTACACGTGTAGCTACGACTGCACGTGTAGCAAGACTCTCCTGTAAATAAATAAAAGTCCCGAGACCCAAGTCGGATTTTACGCAATGGCAAGGGCTGACTGTATTCTAGGCTACTTTGCCAGAAAGCCACAATACGTCCTCAATGTGAATGCCAATGTTTGTTGAACGATCGAATTACCACCTTAACTTGTACAACTGTGACATTTCAATTGCATTACAATGTTGCATCGTTCTTCTATGTTGGATTGATCAAAGTCTCCCTTTGACAACGACATTTCGGGTGATTAAGCTGTAACCGGGGTTTATGGAAGGGTGTATGAGTGTATGCTGAACTTTTTGATCGCAACGACCGTAGCCAATCGTGATCATCGGAGGTGAGGGGTAAGGACAACAAACTAAACACAGCAGGCAGTTGTAAAGAAATTCGTTTTCAATCTAGATGATGGCTTCAAAGTGGCCGAGCTCAAAGTGGCTTCCGTATTTCGGAAGGAAGAGCGTTCCAGACGGCCGCAGTAGCGCATCTAAAAGCACCGCGCGATGCGGTTCGATGGCTGAGCCAAAAGCCGCTGCTGCTGAGAGCAGTTCACGTGATGATAATGATGGCTAATGCTCCTTGATGAGATCGGCGAAGTGTTGTGGTGCTTCATGCGTGGCGAGCACTCTGTGTGTGTACGATGAGCGCGTTACGTGTTCAATCGGCAACCGGAAGCCAATGCAGCTTCGGTGCGCTCTGGGCGTGTTTGTCTACACAACAAAGACAAAGATCCCCTGTATAGCCTTAACATACTGTTGGGGCAAGTGCTTTTAGCGAGCAGTACATACGAAGGCCGGCACGGCACACAGGAGGTGGGGGTGGCCAGCACCACGCCCGGCCGCCTTTGTCTCCCTAGTTGCGATGTTGACACGTCGAATTAGGTACTAATTTGAGGCTGAGTCGACCTAGGGGAGGCCCAGGACCGGTTCAGGTAATCGTCACCGTTGTTGGTGGCCGCGAGCGGGGATCGAACCCGGGTCGCTGGGTTCGTAGCGCAGCGTAGCGCTCACCGCTACACCACCACCACTCCACCACCACTCCCCACCACTCCCCCCCACTCTCTGTGCAAACACGCACAGGCACACACGTGGACATAGGCACATCCACTCTCACGGTGACAGTTTAAGCTTCCCGTAAATATTTTAGGGTGGGACAATTTCGTTTTCCCATCACCCACTCACTGCCTGCATGGTCCACATCTAATTCTGCATGACTCATGACTTCAAAAAAAAACATGCTCACTCACCTGTGAGTCTCCGGTAGACTTACAAGATCGACGTATCTCAGGGTTGATCTTCATGTTTTGCATCACAGACAATCATACACTTTCTGCTCACACGTCAGACTTTGATAATATTTTGTTTCCCACAGGAGTGAATGGGATTTACAAGTTGTACTTGTAAAGGGAACACGAGAACTGATATAGAGTTCAGAACATTAGAAGATTGAAAAATGTCTCCAAAATCCAGCGATCGTGGGATGTCTCTTCCCTCCATCACCAGTCCCGAGTCAATAGTGGAAGTTCCACATTCCTATGGGAATGTACTGTACATCCAGAGGACACTCACTATTCATAAACCCGCACCGAAAGGAATGTGGAATTTCCACCACTCGCTCTGGAGTGCTGATGTTCATTTGAGTCAGGCTCGTTCACCCAATGCTGGTTCTGTGCCAACTATTTAGTAACAAGGGGGGCGGGGGGGCCTCTCTGCCTCACGCATGGGTCCTGGTTCAACGCAACAACGATACCGCACGGAATCCGTTTGCATCCTTGCGGAGAATATAAATCACAAAATAAATAAGCAGGCAATTTTCCTTCTTCACACATCCGTTCCTCTGCTTCACTGCTGTCCTTCGTTTGATTCGTTTTGCGTTTGTCATTTAGCTCCCCCACGAGACTCATCCTGGTCTCTCCAGTTTCCCTCCTCGTTCATCAAATCACCTCTGGAACTTGCAACTTGCACGCGGCCATTCTCATTAAACACAGGCGGTAATGTCTGCAGCGCTGCATATATAAATGTGTCGTGAAACCCGCCACCACCCGGCACAGCCAAGTAGCAGAACGTGCCAAATCGTTGCTAGTACAGCACTAACCGGTGTGTTGGAGAGCCAAGCCACAATATTTACAATCCGAGTACGACGTTTCGCTAATAATTACAACCAGCCTAATCATGACGAAGCCACATCCCACAAGCGTCGTGAATTGTGGGACATACAACAGTTTGCACCCAGTGTGGCGATAGGCCGAGTTGACTCCCTGACCCAATTCTTTAACGAGAGCACTCTAACCGCAGTTGTTTATTTTTTATTTTAAAACGCCACCGGTAGCTGCACGCGAGTTCAGGGTTTAGGGCTCGTAACGGACGTTACTGGCCGTGTGAACTCACTCCCCTATGAATGCTCCGCGTGTGGCTACGTGACTCAACCTCTGACATGCCCACAAGCACGTTGGTCATTGCCTGCAACAAAAGAGACGGACTTCAGGCAGTGTGCCCGTATCGCTTTAAGGAAGCCCACGCTGCCTATGAGACGATGAATAACGAAACAAGTCCAGAGTGATAATGTTTTTTACCCTTTTATCTGGCAACAAAACTGACACTTTTTTTTTTACAAGGAGTCATGTTTGCATTGACCACAATACCTGCAGCCGGAATGCAAATAAAAAACACAACTCTGATAATGTATGCACTGTCCTTGAAATTGATTGGTCCACACCCGAGACAGCTTTCGTTAGAGCCCCGTCTCACATGGTGTTGGACCAGATAACGCCAAAAGGCGCACAACTCAAAGACAACGCACCATCAGAGTATGAGAGCTCGGGGTAAGCATTTACACCATGAGTGCGTACGTGTTGAACCAATGTGCCCAAGTAAATTCACATCCCAGAAGTCTCATGTGGTCGACAGGATTTTTGAAAAAATTAACCCGTAAAAACAAAGTTTTTCACTATAAATCCTTTATATGCGTGGCGGCTAGAGTCCTCTCGTCCTCTGGTTTGAGATGGCTGCCACCTATGGGTCAGATGATTGCCTGCCACCATTAAGCAATTGGTAATTAAATATAATTTATTTTTTCCTAAAAAGTGCAAAATTTTGGAATTTTTTTTCACGAAAATAATTTGTCACGCACAACGAGTCTGTGTGCAAAATGTCAGCTCGATTGGATCACGGGAAGTGGGTTAAAAAACGACCGAAAGATTTGCACGGTCGTCAGCGCGCAAGCAAGCAAGCAAGTGAACTTAATATAAAGGATTTAAAAAGTACTCCTTCAAGTTGTGGACTAACAGACATGGGAAGCTGGGGGAAATCGCCCGCTCATTTATTTGTGCTACTCAGATTATTCTCGACGATGTGCGCCGCGTGCTTATTTTGTGCTCGAAAATATGTGTTCACGTACATGAACTCCAGTTAGCGCGGTTGGGTACGTACGGAGCGAAAGGAGTGTAACAGCCGTACATCTATAGCAGTGGCGATGTCCCGAAATAAGCAGGTGTCGTCACAATGTGAATGCTTTTGTCAGAGAATTGAGACATCGCCCCTGATGCCCTGCGGCCGTGGTCCCGCAGAGCGAACGGTGGAGAGACGTTAACTACCTCGCCTGGTACACGGGGGTCGTGGGTTTGATCCAGACCCTGACGCCTGCTGTATATTTGTAGTTTGTGGTGTCTCTCTCTCATCATCATCACGGTGGCTAGGAGATGTTAACTACCTCGCCTGGTACACAGGAGGTCGTGGGTTCGATCCAGACCCTGACGCCTGCTGCTGTATATTTGGAGTTTGCGTGTGTCTCTCTCTCATCATCATCACAGTGGCTAGGAGATGTTAACTACCTCGCCTGGTGTACAGGAGGTCGTGGCTTCGATCCAGACCCTGACGCCTGCTGCTGTATATTTGGAGTTTGCGTGTCTCTCTCTCATCATCATCACAGTGGCTAGGAGATGTTAACTACCTCGCCTGGTGTACAGGAGGTCGTGGCTTCGATCCAGACCCTGACGCCTGCTGCTGTATATTTGGAGTTTGCGTGTCTCTCTCTCATCATCATCACAGTGGCTAGGAGATGTTAACTACCTCGCCTGGTGTACAGGAGGTCGTGGCTTCGATCCAGACCCTGACGCCTGCTGCTGTATATTTGGAGTTTGCGTGTCTCTCTCTCATCATCATCACAGTGGCTAGGAGATGTTAACTACCTCGCCTGGTGTAGAAGAGGTCGTGACTTCTATCCAGACCCTGACGCCTGCTGCTGTATATTTGGAGTTTGCGTGTCTCTCTCTCCGTGGGCACTCCGGGTTTTCTCCTCTACATTTAGAAACGTGCGTTTAGAGTATTGGCTGTTATACATTTTCCACATGGCAGGCCACTTTGTTGAGCTATCATTTGTGGCCGGGTCGCTTCTCAAATAAGAACCAATAGCTCAGTGGGCTTTACCTGGTTGAAATAATAATAGTTGAGTTTAGAACCATGGATCACCTATCGACTAGATGCCCGAAGGAGTCAAGATCACAGCGACGCACCGCTCTGCTACCCCGGACGCAATCATCTGCCTCAACCACGGCAGGGTAAAATGATAGTCGCTGCCCCACCCATTCAACATCAGCCACACAAACAAGATTAAGGACCTGCATTCGGATGTCAGTTTCAGCCACCTGTGAGTGTGTGAGTCAACCCAAGTTCTCAAGTCTAGGGAGCTGAGTGGTTCCATTCGACCGCACAAATCAACAAGCAACACATTTTATTTATTTGGAGACACCTTCACGTTGACTTGAATACCGTAAATGCCCCGGTAATTGTTGTTTTCCTTGCTCCGTGTAATTCAAACGCGAGACCTGTCGGCAACTTACAGAGCCATTCTCCTCCCGCAGTTTTGGGACTGTCCGCAGCTTTGGCGCGAGTCGGAGTGACGCCGTGGCTTTGTGGCTGTTCGCGTTTTTCATCATCATCATTATTATTAACATACCTGTCAACCCATACGGGTTGGCCGCATTTTTGTACCAGGGAAATTGAGTTTTCAGGTCCATAGCCGTTTCAATACGGGCAAAAACTAAAAAAATGTGTGTGTTTGTGTTTCTCCCTTGTGATGGGACTTTGTGGGATGAACGTTGAGATTTAAACGGGCACGGGGTGACCAATAAGGTCTGAGTTGGTCAGGTATGCAATATACAGAGACCCATAGAGATACATAGAGGCCCATAGAGATACATAGAGACCCATAGAGATACATAGAGACCCATAGAGATACATAGAGACCCATAGAGATACATAGAGACCCATAGAGATACATAGAGACCCATAGAGATACATAGAGACCCATAGAGATACATAGAGACCCATAGAGATACATAGAGGCCCATAGAGATACATAGAGACCCATAGAGATACATAGAGACCCATAGAGATACATAGATATAGCATACCTGTCAACCCAAACGGTTTACCCGTATTGTTGTACATGGAAATTGAGTAAAAACATGTTTTGTCTATTTGTTTGTGTTTCTTCCTCGTGATGGGATTTTGTAGGATGACCAATAGGGTCTGAATCGGTCTGTAATAAGGTAGGGCACTGATAAGGGGTTGACAGGCGTGGCATTAAAACGTTTTATTTTCAAAAGACCGCCCTGAGCGCGATGGTCGTCGCCTACACCAGTTCGCCAGGTGCCGAGTGAAGAAAGAGACGACAGACCCAGGCGCAGCATTCACCTGCCGATGCGTTGATTGGCTCTTGCAATG
Organism: Lampetra fluviatilis; assembly: GCF_964198595.1. Taxonomy (NCBI): domain Eukaryota; kingdom Metazoa; phylum Chordata; class Hyperoartia; order Petromyzontiformes; family Petromyzontidae; genus Lampetra; species Lampetra fluviatilis. The sequence continues at coordinate 1,907,057 of NC_136318.1, read as the reverse complement.
AAACACAACTTGGCGCTCCTCCGCCGTTCTTACATCACGGCCACTCGCAGCCCGGCTCGCTCTTTCAAACGTTCGTGCGAGAGAGGGGGGAGTGTGGGGGGGGTGTGGGGGGGGGAGTGTGGGGGTGGGGGGAGTGGGGGGGGAGTGTAGGGGGGGGGATAGAGTGGGGGGGAGTGTGGGGGGGAGTGTGGGGGGGGGGGAGTGTGGGGGGAGTGTGGGGGGGGGAATGTGAGGGGTGGGGAGTGTGGGGGGGGGGGGAGTGAGGGGGGGGGGGCGAGGGGGGGGGGGGCGAGGGGGGGGGCGAGGGGGGGGGTCTACACTCGCTTGACACACAGTGCACGTTGAGGTGGCAGCTACTGTCGGAATCTAACCCACAAAAAACCTCTATTATGGATGATCCATAACAGATTGTCCATAATCGAGGTTTTTTTTTTGGGGGGGGGGGGGGGTTAGATTGCGTAACTATGTAAATGTATCATCAAACCCGCCACCACCCGTCACGGAAGCAGAACGTGTGTTGGAGAGCCAAGCCACAACCTTACTAGTTGGCTGTGTCGGGTGGTGGCGTGTTTAACGACACATTTATATAATTACGCGATTTAACCCAAACCGCCCCCATCCCCCCCCCCCGTATTATGGATAATATTGGTCGCGAAAGCCTACGTGTTAAACTCACTCTGTTGGCTTCCTACAAATGTGGTACCTAGTTTACGGACCTCATAAGAATTATGGTTTCAGCCACTCCCCCCCCCCACCCCCAAAACAGGATTTGAATTCTTAACTTTCCTAACTCTGCTTCCTTGTGTGTCGAGTGCCATTAACCACGTGCAGTCGTACGGTCCCCAGAGCTCTCGTACACTGAGTCAGATCAATGGTGGATTTACTCTCCCGCACCCATTGTGATGTCGTGCGCCTGACTTGCTAGGGACTGATGTGATAGGCACAATAAACAATTGCAATACACTCGTCTTTTAATTTTACCAGGTAAGGCTCCACCGAGCTATGTAGTTCTCATTCAGAAGCGACCTGGCCACAAATGATAACTCAACGAAGTGGCTCATCACGTGGTAATGTAAAGCAGCAAAATAATCTAAGCACGCGTTTCTAAATGTGGAAAGAAAACCGGAGGACCCGGAGAAAAATCCACGCGACCACGGGGAGAGACTTTTTTTACTTTTCAAACAACTTTAATTGCCGCCAGCAGCAACAGCACTGGAGGCGATTCCGATTTGAAACACACAAAGTCACCAGCAACACAAATAAAACAAACGCTATAAATCCACGCGCTGTGGCGCTAAATGCACCGCGCACAACACGAAATAAAAGTCACGTGGTGGTGGTGGTGGTCATCGCACACGCCACGGTGACGAGCGAGCGCTTCAGAAGGTGAACATGAGAGAGACACGCGAACTCCAAATATACAGTAGCAGGCGTCAGGGTCGGGATCGAACCCACGACCTCCTGTATACCAGGCGAGGTAGTTAACATCTCCTAGCCACCGTGATGATGATGATGAGAGAGAGAGACACGCAAACTCCAAATATACAGCAGGCGTCAGGGTCGGGATCGAACCCACGACCTCCTGTATACCAGGCGAGGTAGTCAACATCTCCTAGCCACCGTGATGATGATGATGAGAGAGAGAGACACGCAAACTCCAAATATACAGCAAGCGTCAGGGTCGGGATCGAACCCACGACCTCCTGTACACCAGGCGAGGTAGTCAACATCTCCTCGCCGTCGCGGCGCCCACGTAGCGCTCGGCCAGCATTGACGAATGAGGCCCTAACGAGGGGCCAGTCTCTCTCGAAGTCAGAGAACATTTTTCTTTTGTCAGATTCCCCTTTCAAACGGCTACGCATCTCCGATAAGTCAGTTGATAGATTTGCCGGCACTGGTGGGTGGGTGGGTGGCCTGGACAGGCGGTCGCGCTAGTAAATCACCGTCCTTGCACTCAGCCAACAGCGCCGTGGCCACAGCGGACCGTGTGGGTGTCGCGCGCGTCTCTCGTCGTGCCTGTCACGGGTCGCGCGGGGCCGTGTGAATGCTTCGGCATTTGGGGCGCCGCGGTCGTGAGATGTTAACTACCTCGCCTTGTATACAGGAGGTCGTGGGTTCGATCCCGACCCTGACGCCTGCCTGCTGCTGTATATTTGGAGTTTGTGTGTGTCTCTCTCTAATCATTATCAGGGTGGTTAGGAGATGTTAACTACCTCGCTTGGTTTGAAGGAGGTCGTGGGTTCGATCCCGACCCTGACGCCTGCTGCTGTATATTTGGAGTTTGCGGTGTCTCTCTCTCTCTCTCATCATCATCACGGTGGCTAGGAGATGTTGACTACCTCGCCTGGTATACAGGAGGTCGTGGTTTCGATCCCGACCCTGACGATGCCTGCTGCTGTATATTTAGAGTTTGCGTGTCTCTCTCTCCCCGTGGTCACGTGGATTTTTCTCTGGGTCCTCCGGTTTCCCCCTCCACATTTATAATCAACATCACGCGTTTAGAGTATTGTCTGCTTTAAATTTCCACACGACGATCGACCACCTAGTTGAGCTATCATTTGTGTGGCCAGATCTCTTACTTAAAAAGTAGCTACATAGCTCAGTGGGCCTTGCCTGGTGATATTAAATTAAAAAACAAAACCATTCCCACTCGTTTTTCAGGCCACCCCCTTCCTCTCGATTGACAGCGAGCGGATACAGTGCACAGCGCGTTACAAATCAAAATCGTTGACTTATGATTAGCATAATTATAGGCGGACTTACTTGCATGCACGAAGAGACGGTCAGCTTCTCACATCCATTATTCTTTTTTAAATTTACCCGACTTGTCAGAGTCTTTGCATGACCACTGTGATACACGCTAAGCCGTTTTGTTGTCGTATTCGCTTGTTTTGTTGAAAGCTCGGTTCTAGCACGCCCTTTCGTCTTCACGCCGTATTAATGTGTCGTTAAACCCGCCACCACCCGACACAGCCGACTAGTAAGGGTTGTCACGTGAACAGAACGTGCCAATTCGTCACTAGTACAGTAACAGCGGTGTGTTTTGAATGTTGTGGCTTGGCTCTCCAACACACCGGTGTGCCTAGTCACGAATTGGCACGTTCTGTTGACGTGACAACCCTTACTAGTTGTTTGTGTCACGTGGTGGCGGGTTTAATGACACACGTCTATAATTTACGCGACCTAACCCCAAAAAAATCTGTATGGTGGATTATTACGATTACTGTCTTTTAATATCACTGATACGTATTAATTTTCAATAAGCTCGCATTTGTTACATAAAGAGACAGTGGTTTATACATGAGTACATGATCGTAATCTGTGTAATGTAATGACAGCATCCGTATGTTTATGTCAAAGTGGTATTTTTGCAATAGAGAGATTATGTCCTGGTCATAACAGCCGTCTCATCTCAATAGTTAGTCGTGGGGCAACTTGGAATTTCTGTAACGGTGTGAAGCCTGAAAATGAATCTTCCACCGGGTACTGTATTCGTTTAAGACCGAGTTTATCACGGAGGGGATCATGGCAGGCAGTGAGTGAACCTGAACGCCCACAAACAAAGGCAAAAAACCCCCGTGTAGCCTTTAACAGGCTGTCGGGGCAAAGTGCTGTCAGTGACATCCTACGAAGGCCGGCACGGTGCAGGAGAGTTTGGTATGTCCAGAAACACTCCCTGCCCGCCTTTGTCTCCCCACCACTGATTCAAGGCTGAGTCGACCTCTGGGAGGCCCACGAGTGGTTCAGACATTCAGGGGAGGGAATCGAACCTGGGTCGCCGGGTTCGTAGCGCAGCGCGTTAACCACTACGCCACCCGGAACGCAAACTCGAACCCACAACCTCCTGGATACCAGGCATAGAGGTTCACGTCTGATTTTTGTTGAGTTCGTTGTCCTTCCCCCGCACATCCGATTAGCGCGGTTAAAAACGTACGGCGCGAAAGAAGTTCAACATACATTACATAGTTCCCGGCACATGACCGTGGAATTTCCACCTGCAGGCCAATTGCCGCGTCCAACCCGCGACAAGCGGTTGGCCCCACGCTTGTAATCGATCTGCGGAGGGGAACATCCTAAACCCACCTTACGTAAGCGCCTTCACATACGTGTGTATATATATATATTTATATAATTCACCCCACCCCATCCTCCCCACCTAGGTACGCGAAGGGCACGAAACGCTTTCAAGCCGGGTGGGAATGGATGAGAGAAGAATTTGCATAATAACGGCTGGATCCAGGCGCGCGCCCGCGCATGCGAGCGTTGCGTGAAATACCACGAGTGAATACGCGTGGGTCAATACACCACCCGCGCTGGGGACACGGCGAAACTCCCTGCCATAGCAGCGGTGGCCAGCGGTAGGAGAGGCCGGCCAGATCGGCCGGCCGGCCGGCCTGCCTGTCGTACCGGCCGGCCGGTCTCCGTTCGCGATGAACGCGATCGGATCGTGGGAAGAAAGGAGGGCGTCACAGCGCCGACCGCAAAGACACGCGCCAATGCACAGACATGTCGTCCGGGCACCCCACGCCTAAGAAAGCGTAACCCGTTCGGGGGAAGCGTTACTCGTAAGAATGCGTTTTTTAAATAAATAAACATATAGAGAGAGATAGATGTAAAGCAGAAACACTGGCACGCACCTGCCAAATCAACACTGCGGATTTGGCCAGGGGGCACTGCCCGAATTGTTCAAAAGAGCGGTTCAAGGTGAAGGTGCTTGGCTCGTCCTTTGTTGGCGTTACGACAAATAACGAACGAATGGGCTGCGGGAACAACGCGAGTGGACCAGGAGGCCGAGCTTTGCTTCTGGTTGTACTGCTGCACTTTCATGCGGTTGGACTTTTTCACGGTGTTGCTGGTGTCGCTGCCGCTGCGTGTATGTCGTCGTTATTTTCCTCCGGGCTTGGCTTTGCGAGCCAAAAGTGTTCACGTGTGCATCTGCGTTGTTCCCAATTTCATCATCATCTCATTTTTATAGTTGATTGAACGTTTCTTCGTTGCGATTCAATCGATCCGATGGGCCCTGGAGAGCAATCGCTCAATACCCAACAATTCGTTTTTATCGCTTCAGCGCGCGTCATTCCAGCCGGTGGCCAAGTCTTTCCTTCTCGACTAAAGTCTCTGCCGGTTCACGCGGACGCGGAGCCCGGCTGCTCGTCGTCTCTGTTGACAGCCCTGAGGCCAGCGGTGACATTTACACATTCCTATGGTGGTGGTGGTGGTCAAACTATAAACTATAAAACTATTTTATTTTCATTTTAACAGGTAAGGCCCACTGAGCTATAAAGCTCTGTTTCGGAAGCGACCTGGCCACAAATGATCGCTCAACGAAGTGGCTTATCGCGTGGAAACGTAAAGCAGTCGCCAAATACTATAAACGCGTGTTCCTAAATGTGGAGGGAAAACCCGGAGAAAAGTCCACGCGACCACGGGGAGAGAGACACCGCAAACTCCAAATATACAGCAGCAGCAGGCGTCAGGGCCGGGATGGAACCCACGACCTCCTGCATACCAGACGAGGGAGATAACATCTCCTAGCCACCGCGGCGCCAGTCAGCCAATCCACAGACCCAACCACTGGTGCTTCACTTGTCGAGCTGACACGAACGAAGGAAGGGCCGAGCTGGAGCCACGTCATCACGAGATGGAACTCGCAGCCTTGGCAATGCGAGAGCCACGCGCCGTCGAACCCACGGTGCCACGTGGCCAAAATGAGCGCACCGCTCAAAAACGTGTCAAGTCGTGACACGTCCTGGTCCAAGCCCATATCCCTCACCGATTGACGGAGCCCTTCAAGCAGCAGTGGGAACAGGACGGCTTAGGCAGCACAGACAACGGCGTCCGCCCTGCGCTGAGCGACGGGCGAAGGAAGAGGCGTCGCGGCAGCCCTGCCACACTACCTGGTAGCGAAGCACGCGCAGTGAGTGCCAATCGCGTGCCGTGGGGAGCGTCGGCTTGCAGGCCGCTCTGGGAGACTCCCTCGGGGTTGATGTTTGGAGGCTTATCGCAGTGATGAGCCCACGACTGCCTTCCCACCGCGCTTCGCGGCCTTTGTTTTGATTTCTACAAACCTTCCCTTCATTACGATGCCCCGCTCATCTGTCATTCGCGTTTTTTTTTCGTAAATCTTCCCCCATTGCTAAAGGAATATTGAGCGAACGTTATGGACTCTCATGTGTAAGGCACAAATTGTCACGATTTTTATTCGATACAAAAATCATTTGATCCGGCACATTATTTATTTGATACTGCCCGTGTTCACACCGCTTTTCTCGTCTTTCGCTCTCCCGTCGGAGGCAGCATCGTGAGCAACATCACCGTGCGAAACGACTCACGCCAAACGCACAACATCGCTGGCCGATTCCGCGCATCGCGAACCCAGCGAGCGATGCGCGTGTGCGTACTCAGCACGCTTGCAGACAAGCGCTACCCTCGCTGCCGCGAGGATGCAGGTTCACATCTCAGTTGGGGGGGGGAAGCGGGTGGGGGCGGGGGGGGGCCAGGTGACTTAACTATTTTTTAGATTACCAGGTAAGGGCCACTAAGCTATACAGCCTCTTTTTGAGAAGCGACCTCGCTGCAAATGATCGCTCAACGAAGGGGCTTCTCACGTGCAAATGTATAGCAGCCAAATACTCTAAACACGTGATGTTGATTCTAAATGTGGGAGAGGAAATCCCCCCCGCCCCCCGAGAACCTTGATAAAATGTCACGTGACCCAGGGGGAGAACATGCACACTCCAAATATACAGGCGTCTGGGTCATCGCCCATTATCACTCCCTATCCATTCCGGGGGTTGATAAAAACAAGTACTGCTGTGTGGGACGTTCACAGCTATTATCCCACATTGATGGAGACTGGCCCCGGCCATACGAATGTGGAATTGACCCCCACTGGCTCATCTCTTCCGCAATGAGACGAGCGCCCATGTTTGCAAAGGGAGAGCGTTGATGAGTTGATGAGTTAATGATGACGTCACCCTGCTGCTGCTCTATTTAAGATCGGGAGCCAGAGCAGAGCCTCACCATTCTGGCGAATTGCCGGATGATGCTGGATGCAATTACCAGCGAAACGTCGTGCTACTCAAAAATTGTAAATGTTGTGGTTTCACGCTTCAACACACCGGTGGGCTAAAGTAGTGAACTATTTGTCTTTTGTCAACGTGACACTTTTTTGCTGATTGGCCGTGTCGGGTGGTGGAGGGCTACGACATATTTATAAATAACGCGATCTAAACCCAAAAACGTTTATTATGGAGAGCGTGGAGTTTGCCAAAATTAACAGGTTACAACGAAGCCCTTTGCACAACGCTGATTGGGTGCAATTTCCATTCAAAACTTCAGTCAGAATGAGAATCTTAATTTGACGTGGAGAAATCCGATAAGTTCTAATGAAGCTCTTTTTCGCAGATGTCCAGCGGGGCTGCGTCACAAAGTTACAACCACAACACAAAGTACAGGTAAGGTAAGGTGAGCAAATCACAGCTTAGAAGAACTCAGTTCATTTTAGCTGAATATCGCTGTCCTGTTCTGAGATGCATTCTCGCATGTAAAACCACGTTTAGTAAAACCCCGTTTAGATGCCGCGGGTTTAAATTCCAACACACCGTTGTGCTGAGCTAGTAACTAATTAGCAAATTTTGTTTCACGTGACAAAACTTACTCATTGCCTGCGTCGGGTGGTGGCGGGTTTAACGACACATTTATAATCACGCGATCGAACCCAAAAACCTTTATTATGGATAATATTGGTCGCGAAAGCCCGCTACGACTACTACTCCTACTACTACGTGTTTAACAAATCCCGTTCAACAAGAATGCACTCCATCGTGGGAGTACTTGGTAAAGTTTGCAAGTGGTTGCTAACCACGCGTGGAAATGTTTACATCCACAGGCGCCGTTGTATATCTGCGTGAAAAGGAACGGGTTTTTTTTTTGAGTGGGCCGGTGTGTTTCTGCTGCGTTGCAGATGTTCGGGTCACTGCATTTGGGGGCACGTGAGTGCTGTACGCGCACTGTGGAGGCAATGAAATATAATCCTTTATCATGGGACCTTTTTTTTGCCAGTATCAACGTATGACAAGAAAAATCTATGAAAAATAAATATTAACGGAGCCGTGTTTATTTGCATGTTCATCGAGAGCACTGTGTGTGGTTTATGAGGATTTTATTTCTTGCAAAAAGTATCTGTTTTGAACATCTTAAGACAACTCCTGTTTTATTGTCATAAAGGGTAAACGTCTCTTCTTGATTTAGTTGTTTTCATTTTTATTTTCATTTCACCTACGTGACTTTACCGAAAGAACCAAAGAGTATGTCTCTTCTTATTTTTCATTTAAAAACATGTCCTTTAATGTACCCAGGTGGCTGTGAGCGGAGACGTATAAGAGACGGAGAGAACACCCACCCCACGCTCTAACAGGCAGCGAATCCGCTGTAGCTTTGCTTTGTGGCCACACAGAGGGAGAGGGAGAGAGAGGCGTGTAATGGCCATATCGGCACAACGGTTATGGGAAGTGAACAAAAATAATAATTAAAAAATCTTCAACGCATTCCTTTGCCACCTGCCGAGGTGGATGTTGTTGTGAGCCAACCTGCGCTCAACACGTCCCTCATCCCGCACCTCCGATTAACACGCTTGGCTACGTATTGTGCGAAAGAAGTTCCCACGTATATACTTGCGTTGAACGACGTACATGCGTATGTTGAACTTCTTTCGCACCGTACGTAGCCAACCGTGCCAATTAGAGGTGCGGGCGAAGGACAACAAACCAAACATGAAAAGCACTTCTAAAGAAATGAGTTTTCAATCTTGACTATTTAAAAGTGCATAGCTCCGGCGGCTTCCTAACATCGGAGGGAAGAGCGTTCCAGACGGCCGCAGTAGCGCATCTGAAAGCGCCGCGCGATGCGGTGACCTTTGTTCGATGGCAGCAGCCAGAAGCCGCTGCCGCTGTTTGCGAGGATGAGCGGCGAAGTTCACGTGACGGTTCGTGCCCCTTTTGACGAGACCAGCGAACGGACTTGGCGTTTCACTTTTTGAAGCTTTCGTGACTGCAAGGATTCAGGTTTTGTCGGTAAAGTCACGTAGGTAAAAATAAAAATTATAATAATAGAAATAAAAAAATAAATGACGACGTTTCGGAGGCAACACAAGCTTCCTTCATCAGGTGTAAAAAGGCACAGCAAAATAACTGTAGATCATTTACAAAAAACTGTAGATTATTTTGCGGTGACTTTTTACACCTGATGAAGGAAGCTTGTGTTGCCTCCGAAATGTCGTGATTTATTATTTTATTTTTATTATTATTTCAGTTATTTTTGCTATTCAGATTTTCTATTAATTTATTTATTTTTACCTACGTGACTTTACCGAAACAACCTAAGAGTATAAACACGATCGTGCCCCTCCTGGCAGCGACTGGCGTGTAAAGTCTCCCGCAAACAGCTTTGGGGATTTATGTTCGTGGAGGGTTTTGGCTCTGCGTATGGCGCGGCTCACGGGGTGTTGTTGTTGTTGATGTTGTTGGTGATGTTGTTGTTGATGTTGTTGTTGTCCGTTTCGTTCCTCGTCGCAGTGACGTGACCTGCGGGGGCCTCTTTCGCAGCTCGGCGTTGCTTCCTGAACCTCGACGCAGCCGCTGCTAGGCTCGAGATTTCTCAAAAAGCAAAAAAGATAAATGTTTGCGCAACAAGGAACGTGAAAGCAAAACTCGTGAGAGATGTACCGTGACACGCTCGGTTCGCATCCCCTCGTTTCCCCGTTTGCAAAAATTTACAAAAAACTAACATTTGACAACACACACACACACCAGGGAGACGGCGATGTGCAGGCACATACTTTCTCACACATACCACGTCTAACTTTCTCCCCATCACTCGACACGGCCATGCCGAGGGATAATAAGAATGGCAGGAGCCGGATTGAAAGTAAAACCTGGTCGCTAAATATATATTAAAAATACCCCACACAGTCTGCCTGCTTTCAACAGACAACCGAAATCCACTCTGCCAAGTGCTGCTGCTGCTGCTGCTGCGGCTACTGATGCTGCTGCTGCTACTGCTGCTGCTGCGGCTACTGATGCTGCTGCTGCTGCAGCTACTGCTGCTGCTGCGGCTACTGATGCTGCTGCTGCGGCTACTGCTGCTGCGGCTACTGCTGCTGCTGCTGCTGCAGCTACTGCTGCTGCTGCTGCTGCGGCTACTGCTGCTGCTGCTGCAGCTACTGCTGCTGCGGTCTTCCTCACCGAGATGAGGCATCTAACGGCACAACCTCCCTGGGCCGTGGGGACTCAGCGAATAGTTCACGTGGTCTCCAGGTCACACGTGGACGACTGTTCTACAAGGTCGAGCATCCTGGAAGGAACGGGCTGCCCCGTAACCCGCTGCTGCAGTCAGGACACCAACGGTGACATTGTGTCCAAGGATCCCCGTCCTGCTTGTCACGAACTTGATGCCTGGCTACTCGAAAAGTGCTCGATCCACGATTGAAAGATTGTACAGCACAATACGTGACTTGAGACATTTTTGTTTTATTTTACCAGCTAAGGCCCAGTTTAACACGTAGGAGGCGTTCGCGACAAATATCATCCATTGTTTTCGATTTAAAGCTTTCGTGACTGCAGGGATTCATCTACTTGGTTCTTTCGGTAAAGTCACGTAGAAGGGAAATAATAAAATAATAAAAATAAAACATAATAAGAGCTGTCTCTGTTTTCACCTGAGGACGGCTGCTTGTGTTGTGGCCGAAACGTCGTGAGAATTTTTATTTGATGATGTTTTATTTTTATTATTTTATTATGTCCCTTCTACGTGACTTTACCGAAAGAACCAAGAAGAATATCATACATAATATAGTTTTTTTGGGTTAGATCGCGTAAATATATAAATGTGTCGTTAAACCCGCCACCACCCGACACATCCAATTAGTAAAGATGTTCACGTAAACAGAACGTGCCAAGGCCGAGATATACAGCTCTTTTCATAAGCGACCTGACCACGAATGATAGCTCAATGAAGTGGCTTATCACGTGGACATTTATAGGAGCCAAATACTCTAATCGCGTGATGTTGATCATAAATGTGGACGGGGGGGGGGGGGGAAACAGCGGAGGATCCGGAGAAAAAATCCACGCAGGACCCCACAAACTCATACTGCAAACCCTTCATTTGTCAACGTCCTCTTTGGTTCTTCCGGTAAAGTCACGTAGGTATAAACTAGAATAAATCACGACGTTTCGGGCGCAACACAAGCGTCGTCATCAGGTGTTTCATATCCTTGCTGCTGAAACCACAGACCGCTGTTCGTTAAAACAAAAACGAAAGAAACCTCCCCCCCCCCCCACCGAGTAAGCAAAAGTGTAAATCACCGCAAGGGCGCGATCCAACCTTTGTCTTGTAGCTCGTCTCATCCGCTGCACCGACCACAGATATATTTGGTTGTTGTTGTTGTTGTAACTTTCTGACCCCGTTGCCCCCTACGGGACGTCTGTGACAAAGAGCTTTGTAGCTCATCGGATTTTCTCCCGGAAAAACAAAGACTCCGATTCTGAAAGTTGCGAATTAAAGTTGCGTGTAATAATAAAAGTTGCGTGTAATAATACGAGTTGCGCACGGGGGGGGGGGGCTTTGTCGTCATCTTTTTTTGTTTTTTTAAGGTCGCTGTCCATTATTTCAGACAGAGGCTCTCATCTCAAGCGGGTGGGATGAGCCGCTGTTTACTTTTTTGCGGGCACGTTTCTCAACTCGCCGCGCCTCTGGCCACGACACGTGCGGGTGAGTACCGCCACCTCTTCCCAGGCGTCTGACCAGTGTGGAAGAGTAGGCCAAATTACACTCAAGACGGGCACCAGAGAGCCCCTCCCCCCCTTCTACCGGATGCCCCCTTCAGCCAGCAGCAGCGTGAGTAGGCAATTGCGGGGGCTCCGCCTTAACCTTTCATCTCCGTTTTGTCTCGCTGATCACGCTGCCAAAGGGGTTGGGCGACCTTTTACATTGGCAACCCCCTGAGCCGATGGTGGAAATTCCACATTACCATGGTGGGGGCCGGTGCCCCGATAGGATTACCACGTAACTTGTTTATCTTCAACGCGAAGCGCCGCTCGTTGTGTTAGACCCCCAGAGCAGTGGCACGCAACCTCTTGGGGGTGCGAGACGCCCTTTCTGGGGGCTGCGAGACGTGGCCAGATGTGGGTCGAAGGTAAATCGTCGAAAACACAAATTGCGCACGGGCAACGTGAGCACAACCACTTTGTTTCATCAAACCTGTGCGTTCATTCACGTTACAAATGTCTTAACGACTGAGAAGCAAAGAGGTTTGCAAGGCTGCAGTGAAGGTAAAGAACCACTGCGCTAGACAAACGATGATTCCTAAATTGGTCGAGAGAAATTTTTGTGACGCGTGACACTTTTTGGGGCTGCGACGTCACAAAGACCCCCGCTCTTGAAATCTTCATCACACGGTGACGGCGGCCGACGTTGCGATCACTCCCGTGCGATGTGGTGAAACGTAGGAGGCTCAATGGAATTGGATCGATGCGAGCGTTGTCAACGAAACCTCGCTGCTGCACATCGCGCGCGTTGCGTTCCTGCGCCTCGCGCGATGGGTCTGAATCTCAGCGCCCGAACGCTGTCCCATCCGACGCAGCACAGGAAACCCGCAAGGCACATTGTCGCCGGAGAACGCAGACTATTTATGCCCAGGTGCTCCGAGATGTAATCCCGAATGCGTGATCAGCGGGGAAGCAGCCACGGTGTCTGCGTGCCCCACCGCACCGCGGCGGGTCTTCGCTCAAATCATCCCCCGTCGGACAGAAGAAAAACATTAGGGTGACATTTTCCTAGAACTTGATCCCCATGCCTTTGTGTGTTAAATGCCTAAAAGCCCTTTTTTTAGAGTGTTTAAAGCAACATTGCCAGACACACGCTTAGAGAGCCAGACAGTCAAGTCTGGGATCCGGTATCATTATTCTTCATTATTAGTCCTTGGGTAATATTAATGTCATAAGTCTTTGTCTGATCCACACCACGGACATTTTATACAATCGTTCCATATTCCGCTGAACTTGACTTTGGGTTCCCACTATTCATGGAAGGCTCTTTTTTATTTTTTATTTTACCAGGTGAGGCCCCACTGAGCTATGTAGCTCTTTTTCAGAAGCGACCTGGCCACAAATGATAGCTCAACGAAGTGGCTTTTCACGTGGAAATGTACAGCAGCCAAATACTCTAAACGCGTGGTCATTCTAAATGTGGAGGGGAAAAAGCCGGGGGACTCGGAGAAAAATGCGCACAACCACGGGATAAGAAAGACATTCAAACTCCAAATATACAGCTGCTAGGGTTGGGATCGAAACCACGACCTCCTGTATACCAGGCGAGGTAGTTAACATCTCGCTAGCGTGAGTTCTCCACTCATAAGCTCAAGGGTTGCGAAGTTTAATTCCCTGTTTGGGGGGCGGTTAGCTAAAGCAATCATCTCTCACGGGTCAATGAAATGAGTGGCACTACAGGAGGTGCCACGGGGGTTGTCTTACGCAATAAATTGCGGCATTGTCACAGTAATGTGGAATTTCCAACCATTGGCTCAGCACCGCCAATGGAGATGAACATGGCTTCACGACCATTCACCCTGAGAGACACTGACTTTTTTTTTCGAAAAAAATAATAAGCCGACAGAACGATTCCCTCCCATATCTGTCTCTCCACGAAATACATTTTAAAATTTTAAAAAATATATTTTACACATGCCATCCGGTTCCACGGCCCCTTGTGGGAGTTGAAC
>NC_136318.1:1117500-1178077 GCF_964198595.1 Lampetra fluviatilis | reverse complement strand
CCCAGCAGTTTATTTCACGAGCCTCCTCCGCAGAGGCAGATCCTGACACCGCTGGTACCGGTCATCGGCAAGTCAACTCAGCTTCACATCCTCCCGTCATGCATCAGCTCCAGCACTGCTCTATCGCGTGCCGCGCCCGTTCAGCCGCCTCTATCTGGTCAAACAGAAGCCGCCAGGGCTTGCGGTGGCTGGGCACGCGGGCTGCGTGACTCAGCCACCGCAGCCTCACCTGCCGGGGGAGCTCACCGATGGGACCTTGTCCACACGCACCGTTGAAGGCGGCTGGATTCAGACCGCTATGTTTCGGGGCTGCCCACACAACAACGGCGTTCCAGGCCGTAGGTGGAAGAGCCATTGGCACAGCCCCGGCAAGCCACTGTAAAGTTCCGGCTGCATGGCGGCACGACCCCCGCAAGGCTTCGAGAAGACGAGCCCCCTCCCCCGTTATCTCCACGGCATGAACCCTAACAAGCCCCTAGGTCCTCAGCTGCACAGCCACGGAAAGTCAGGGAATACACCCTGGGAAACATAATGGAAACGGCGATGAAAAAGGGAATAAAGGAGGCTGAGGGGGAGTAGGAAAGTGCCGGAAGGCACGAGGGAGAAGCAGGACTACGGCTCCGTCACGAAGGCCTGGGGAGCCATTGCTGTTTGATTTGTTATTTTTTTTTCACGTCAGGATTTGTGTTCCCTGGTTCAGTACGTCGCGTTGAGATTCGGAGGGGCCACACTGTCCCCCCTCATACTCTGCTGTGAGATGCTTTGTCACGTGCCAGTCAAACCAAGGGGTTTCATTCTCAAGAGCAAGAATTTAGCGCGATTAATGTGAAAAAACAAATGTAATGATTATTTTTAGTTGTTGTCATGGGTGACTGGGCTCAGACTATTAACACTTGGGAAGGTGACTGTTATCCCCGACGGCTGCCTGATATCAAACTCAGCTTCTCAGCGGTGCTGGCTTCAACGCTCTTCATCATGTGGCCAATGTTCACGGCGTTGTCTTAGGCATACTCACATTCATTCTAAATTTAATAAATTAACACCATGCATTACGTAGAACGTTATACTCCTCATTCTGGATCTTTCTAGAACCTCCGCACCAACACGTTGGAAGAGAATGGCCTCAATGAAGAAAATAATAATGATAATGAAACAATAATATTAAATGTTTAATGTCCCATGCATTCATTGCATATACAACGAGAGCTTGTCACTTCACTCCGAGACTTATCGGTCTCGTGTATTAATTTAGCGCGGCACAGATGGACACATTTTGTTTGTCTCTCATTCATACGAACACATCTATTCATCCTATCACCCATTAGGTCCCAATCGTGCTCTTCGCCACGAGGTACAAATCAAAACAAATGCCGTTTTGGGAATTCCACAGGATGTCAGCTGTTCTTTTCTGCCGACAGACAACTGCTTCCACTGACTCTCAGCGCCTGCTGTCACAGAGCATGAGGCTGCGTTGTGCTAAGAGGATGCATTATCACGTTGTTTATTTATTCCGTCAATATATAACTAAGAACAGATTCAGTCATATAATATCAGGAATCTATATTCTTGCTGAGAGGCAAATTAGCTTTATACATTTTGAATGCTTTCTGAGAGCTGGTGAGCCAAACATCCAAAACAGGGTTCGAGGTCGGGTTATATTTGATACGCTCCTTTCTACTGAACCTGTAAAACATTTTGCCAAATCTCTGAAGCAGCAGCCACTTAATTTCCATCCCAAGTACATTTATTAAAGAGCTTGTAAGCGTGGAGAGACAATACTAAGCACAAGAGCCCATTGGTGGTCAGGCTAACGCCGCCACCTGCCTAGACTTGAGGTCACGGTTTTAACTTGGACGGGGAACATGTTTGAACCGGCTCAGCAATATTCTACTTCGCCTACCCAGCCGACATCACCTGTCATGCACCTGCACCATCGAGGACTCCTCTGCGGAAAGACCACAATCCATAATAGAGGGGGGGGAGGAATTGGGGGGGGGGGGGGGGGGGTTAGATCCTAGATATAAATGTCGTTAAACCCGCTGCCACCCGACACAGCCAATTGGTAAGGTTTGTTACGTAAACAAAAAGTGGCAATTCGTTACTAGTACAGCACTAACCGGTGTGTTGGTGAGTAAACCCACAACATTTACAATTCGAGTACATTAACTACAACCAGCCTCATCGGGCAACAGCCATTACGCGATCTAACCCAAAAATCGCGATTATTATTGATCATTTTGGTCGCGAAAGGCTTACGTATTGAGACCACAATCTTCGCTCAAAAGCCAGGGTGGCCATGCTTTCCACCGGAGACCAACCCAGAACATATTTATCAGTCAGCACTGGGTATGTTATCAACACTGTGCAGTTTACTGTAATAGTAGTGTATGGTAGGGTAGTGTTTAGTAGTGTAGTGTATAGTAGTGTAGTGTATAGTAGTGTAGTGTATAGTAGTGTAGTGTATAGTAGTGTAGTGTATAGTAGGGTAGTGTATAGTAGTGTAGTGTATAGTAGGGTAGTGTATAGTAGTGTAGTGTATAGTAGTGTAGTGTATAGTAGTGTAGTGTATAGTAGGGTAGTGTATAGTAGTGTAGTGTATAGTAGGGTAGTGTATAGTAGTGTAGTGTATAGTAGGGTAGTGTATAGTAGTGTAGTGTATAGTAGGGTAGTGTATAGTAGGGTAGTGTATAGTAGTGTAGTGTATAGTAGGGTAGTGTATAGTAGTGTAGTGTATAGTAGGGTAGTGTATAGTAGGGTAGTGTATAGTAGTGTAGTGTATAGTAGTGTAGTGTATAGTAGGGTAGTGTATAGTAGTGTAGTGTATAGTAGTGTAGTGTATGGTAGTGTATAGTGTAGTGTATAGTAGTGTAGTGTATAGTAGGGTATAGTGTAGTGTATAGTAGTGTAGTGTATAGTGTATTGCAGGGGTCGGTAACCTGCTGCTCTTTAAGAACTGGTCTGTGCCGTTATTTATGAAGGTCCACCGCCGTCCCGTATTCACCACACAGCGCATTGCGGCTCTTGAAATATTGAGGTTTTCTTTTCGTTCCGAACTCGACAAAAATATAAAGAGCTATTGTTATTTTGGTTGCCGTCCCCCTGGTGCAGTGTAGAGTAGTGTAGCATGTATATATGTTGAGCTTCCTTCGCACCACGCACCGTACGTAGCCATCCGTGCTAATCAGAGGTGCAGGGGAAAGACAACAAACTAAACACAAAAAGTGATTCAGATCTGTGGACCCTTTGGGTGTTGTGCCCTCACGACTGTTGGGGCAGGTGCTGTTAGCGAGCGCCCTACGTAGGCCGGCACGGCACACAGGAGGGTGGGTGGCCAGCACCACGCCCGGCCGCCTTTGCCTCCCCAGTGGCGATGTTTATACAGCGCACCAGGTACTCATTTGAGGCTGAGTCGACCGAGGGGAGGCCCAGGACCGGTTCAGATAATCGTCACTGGCGTTGACCGTGAGCGGGAATCAAACTCGGGTGGCTGGGTTCGCAGCGCGGCGTAGCGCAAATCACTGCAGTACTGCCCGCTCCCCACCATGTATGCTATACATGCTACACATGCACACATTATGTACTTGTATAATGCTGACTGAGATCCACACACACACGAGTCAACTCTTCCGTCTCGAGTCGTGATGCGGGAATTAAGCGCAGGGTCATGGGGCTGCCGGTTCAATGCTCAAGGCTTGACCTCGTGACCTCTGTGCCATCGAGCCGCCTTTGAGCAAACTCCATTCTTAATCACCGTCAACCTTCCCCACTTCTCAAATGAGTGCTCTTTGTTTGTGTGTGAAATATAATGATTAAATATAAATGTGCCAGCATGCCTCCGGGCTATTCCAGGCTAAAATAAGTACTCAAGTTTTGACGCTACATTATTCACTCACTTGCCTTTCATTTAATTTTGATTGCGGGGGGAAAAGGGGGGGGGGAGAAGGCACTGCAGCACTGCAGAGCATTTTTTCTCTCCCACCGGCAAACAAAAGCTGGGTAACGAAAATTAATGGTGGGACGGGGAAGACTTTTTGTTGTTTGTAAATGATCTAAAATATAAAAATACATTTTTAAAAAATATGGAGATAACGGTGGCCTTGTTTCTCAGGGTAATGATTCATTACCCGTGTCAAATAACGCTGCAGCTATCTATCGGGCTCAAATGCCAGGTTTCTCTCCTGGGATTAAACCACAAAGTTTGATGGTCTTAGGCCCCCGCCACTGTCTACTTAGGAAGAACAACCCAACCATTGTGGAAATGGCTTTTACACCACGTACCTTCTGGGAGACCAACTCCACCAATGCAGGGCCCAACAGAGACAGAGAGCAGGAGTTGTTGTTGATGTTGTTTCTCCTCATGCGACAGGCTGGGGGGCTGGGTGAGAGTGGAGGTGCCGCCCCCCCCCCCCCCCCACTAAAAGCCAACGTGTGTGAGGGTGCCGTCAGCAGCGCGAGTGGCTACCTGGCTGAGCGGATCTGTCCAGCGACCTGCAAATAAATGTGCCAGCACCTCCGATTAGCACGGTCGGCTACGTAGGGTGCGAAAGAAGTTCAACATACATACAGTCTTGATTTAAAGCTTTCGTGACTGCAGGGATTCATATTCTTGGTTCTTTCGGTAAAGTCACGTAGAAGGGACATTGACTTCTCCAAGACAGAGGTTCTCTGCAAGCCATCTGGCTACCATGAGGCTATCCACATATACAAACACAGAGACAATTTAAACCGAGAAGATGGATTCTGGTTTAGCAATCATTGGAAGTGTTTGCTTAACCATTTCGGGTCTTAATTGTTTGTGTTCACGCTTACGGTGACTTTCAGACCGTATTCCATTCTCTTCTTCTCCCCCCTCCTCTTTTCCGAACATAGATGGACTCGTCCATCTGACCAACTGCCAAATCGCTGTCCGTGGTGCTGACGTTAAGAAAAAAACGTCACTTTTTTCAAAATTTCTTGCTGTGGATTCCACACCTGATGATGATTGCTTGTGTTGCAGTCGAAACGTCGTGAGAATTATATTTTTATTATTTTATTATTTCCCTTCTACGTGACTTTACCGAAAGAACCAAGAATATACATACATACAGTCATGAACAGTTTGCGTGTTCAACCCGACCTGGCCACAAAGGACAGCTCAACGAAGTAGCGTATCACGTGGACATTTATAGCAGCCAAAAACTCTAAATGCTTGGTCGTTCTAAATATAGAGGGAGACACCAGAGGACACGGATACAAATCTTTACGACCATGGGGAGAACATGCAAACTCCAAATATGCAGGCGTCAGGGTCGGGATCGAACATGTGGCCTCCTGCATACCAGGTGAGGTTGTTAACATCTCAACTCCTTGGCGCATTGCTGCTCTCAACCAAAGTGGCTGTATCCATAATTTCAAAGTGTTTAAGGTTAAGAGCTTCATAGTCCCAGTAGATAATATCTCATGTTGAGAAAAAACCGTAAAACATGTAAAGAATTTGCATGTTTTAAGATGAGTATTTTTTATTTAATTTGTCAACACATTTAAATTAACTGTGTAAATAACAACTGATTATTACCAAATATGATTCATTAGGCAAGCAATACATATGCAGATCGCTAGAGAATTATTGAAAATGTTGAGCCAATTATTGTAATTGAATAATAAGCTCGGTTTTATAATGCGCCTTTCAAATTGGTAATCTCAAATAACTGTACATCAGAGGTAAAGACAATGACGTCAAATAAAACACTGAGACGCCAGTAAAAACGCAATCACAATACAAAGATAGAACGGTTAAACTGAGATTGTGTGAAGAAAATACCAAAACACAAATCAGGAGTTAAGCAATTAAAATAGTGTACAGTCTCACCAAGACAATGCCGGGCGGTGGTGGCGAAGCACGTGGCCTGTGATCCAGCACTGTGCAGGCAGCGAGGGTTGGTGGATCACGTGAACATTGTGAAACTTCCTTCCTGTGGACATGGAGGGCATGCCATACCCTGGCTCACCATCAGGATGCAATAGAGCAAGTGTGGGCTAATAACACATTCCTGCGGAGGGAGCTGGTAGGAACGTTGGGTTGCTCGGTCAATGGCCAGGGTCAACGGCGGCGTGGTATATTCCGCAAATATGCCCGACTGTGAGGGCGGGCACAAGCCGGCGTGAGTAGGTTAAACGTTGAGTTTTATAAGGGCACCATGGGGTGACCAGCCCCTCCCCACCCAGCCCCTCCCCACCCAGCCCCTCCCCACCCAGCCCCTCCCCACCCTCCCCTCCCCACCCAGCCCCACCCTCCCCACCCAGCCCCTCCCAAACCTCCCCTCCCCACCCAGCCCCTCCCTCCCCACCCAGCCCCTCCCTGCACGACGGACGGACGGACACAATAATCCCCTGTGGGCTGGTGGAACCCGTGGGTTCCTACCAGTATCATCTATCCCTTCTGTACGGGATAGAGCGTTGCCCCCTCGCGCACGTGGGTTTTCACCAGGTGCGCTGGTTTCCTCCCACACGTATACACGCTCACTACTAATTGGATGAAAATATCTTAATAGAGAGAGAACTGCAGAACAATTGTTTGGTGCCGGCTCACTGCCTAGCAGCCTTCCAGCTTGGCCTGTGCTTCCTCAGTGGTCCCTGGCTCGCCACGAGAGAAAGCGGAGCAGCAAATATGCGGCCTCCACCTCTTTCATCGTGCATGAGATCGAGCGTTGCCCCCTCGCACGCGTGGGTCTCCTCCAGACATGCGAGTCTGTGGTTCCTCCTCGCGCCTCTAAGTCGCTGTCTCTCTCTCTCTTCACAATTTGAATATTATTATTATTATTTATAAGTCACGATATGCTTGTTTACTCAGAAAAGCCTCACTAAGTCTGAAGACTCTTTTTCATGAAGGTCCTGCCAAGTGGGTTTGGTAGGGGGAATGCGTTGTTACAATGTGTGTGATCCCAATTGAGTAATTTGATGGTTAATTTTCAGCATTGGAATGTTTTGGCTCATACCAGTTACAATGTTATATATTTTTTCTAGCTTTGAAGCTTTCGTGACTGCAAGGATTCATACTCTTAGGTTTTTTCCGGTAAAGTCACGTAGGTAAAAAATAAAATACAAAATTACTAAAAGTAATAATAGAAATAAAATAAAAGAATAAATCACGACGTTTAGGAGGCAACACAAGTCTCCGTCGTCAGGTGGGACCGTCACAGCTAGATTTGCTGTAATAAGTGATTATGTTACAGCAAATCTAGTTATTTTTAATTTTATTTTTTACCTACGTGACTTTACCGAAAAAACCTAAGAGTAATGTTTTTTTTCTTTTTACTAAAGGCAGTAAAGCCAGACAAGCCCGAGGTAACCCATGCAGAAGAAGGGGGTGGGGGTGGGGGAGAGATTACAAACTCCACACAGAAAGGGACCAATCTCGGGCCCTTCTTGCTGCGAGGCGTCGCGCCTCCTTGCCGCCTGGATGCAACAAGTGAGTGAATACATTGGAGCAGGCCATGGAACGCGAAGGTGAATATGAAAGCAAAGGGCCTCCGTGTCGCGTGAGTTCCACAGCACGCGAGAGCATGTCAGATGTGCGGACACCTGCAGCTTGCTGGAATATTTCTTGTTGCAACATTTGATACATGTCA
This sequence comes from Lampetra fluviatilis, assembly GCF_964198595.1. Classification (NCBI taxonomy): domain Eukaryota; kingdom Metazoa; phylum Chordata; class Hyperoartia; order Petromyzontiformes; family Petromyzontidae; genus Lampetra; species Lampetra fluviatilis. Next base: position 1,170,470 of record NC_136318.1, on the reverse strand, counting down.
GGCTCAGTGTGGCCACCCGCCGAGGTTTGACCCGGGGACAGTCCGGGAATTGGCGTTTGCGTTTCAGGTGTCCGTGAATTGATTTTTGCACGGAGATCTGGGACCGCTGCTGTGTTTGAGAGTTATCGCAGTCGACTGTGCGGTGTTGATAGACCCCGGGCTGACTGAGAACGATACTCTGTGTTTGGTGTCCAGTGGGTAACGCTGGCAACGCCGTCCCGGCTTTCAGGCATTAATCACGCGTACTCGGTGTCCGCCTGCTCTCTTAAGTGGCCATCCATTCAGTACGGAGGCATGGAGGCGGGAGGGGGGTTAAACCAAATGCGTGCGTATGGGGGGAGTCTACTCACAATGTATGCATAGGAAACGGGGGGGGGGGGTGAAGCCTCGATAATTATTAGTCTACATTGGCCTTCAAATGAGCCACAGTTCAAAACAAACTAAACACACAAAAAGTAATATTAAAAAAAAAATTAACACGCTTTTATGAAATGTACTAGTAATGGACGAACTCCACGACTCCAGGAAGTGGCCCCGAAGCTTGTCATAACGTAAGAGACCGTGGCCAATTAGACCCAAGCCGAAACATAACATGTAAAAAAATGTTTTAAAATATTTTATTTTTATTTTATAAGATAGAATGTAGTATTGTTATCAATATGACATAAGTATACCAAGTTTTCAGTCAATACCACATGAGGATACAACAAAGACAACAACAACGTCAAAAACAACAGTGAGTTAAATGAAAGCGTGTAAAAAGCAGTTCGAAGCAGTTCAACCGGACAACCAGTTGTGAGAGACAAGAAGTTGTGATTGCTACATTGGAGGCCTCAAAAGTTAAAAGGGGACATCTTAAAACGAACGCTACATCTCACAGGTGGCCAGTGAGGCGACTGATGTTATTTCAGAGTTTGGTCCATAGGCAGGAACACTCTCGACTGCTTGAACTCTGCGTGATAAATCCATAATTGGCTTCAAGTAACTTTATATATCGAGGACTGCAGAGCTTGGGCAGTGATTGGCGCTGGCTCACCGGGGCTCCTCGCACCTCCGTGCCTTACACATTCTCACGGCGTTGCGAGATGACGTAACATGTAACACTAAAAACATGATCATTATGATTGGGAAGGGTAGTAAACCATGCAAGCGCTGATGCATCCTGGCTGTAACGGTAGTGTCGCCAGTCAAGGCAAAACGGAACTGGAAAAGCTCAGAAAAGTTTTGCTTCCATGAGCGTTCAATTATAATTCAAATGTGCAGCTGGGTTTGTGGTACTCTTAGGTTTTTTCTGGTAAAGTCACGTAGGGAAAATAAATAAATAGCAATACATTTTTTTATTAATAAAATAAATAATAATATAAATAAAATAATAAATCTCGACGTTTGGTTATTTATTATTTTTTTTCTATTATTTCTATAATTGATTTTTATTTTTTCCTTATTTTTCCCTACGTGACTTTACCGAAACAACCTAAGAGTATGAATCCTTGCAGTCACGAAAGCTTCAAATCTAGAATGGGTTTGTGGTTTCAGAGAGTAAGGACAGCTTCGGCCCATGGATGTTTAGGAAATCAAGGTTTTAGCTTTTTTTTTGCAAGCAAAGAAGGTAACATCAGCTGTGTTCGCATTTAGCTCAAGGGCATGTATTGCATCCTGGGTGGAATAGGGGTTAGCAGTCAGGGAAAAGAATCCTTTATGTTGGATAAGATTCATCATCCAAGCCAGACTTGAAAGGAATAGAGATCTGATTCAAATACGTGTGTCATTGGAAGCCAATATAATAATGATTTTGCCCAAAAAGACATGTACGTTATGAACAATGTTGAGCAAAAGAAGACCCAGGTTATAAACCTGATGCTCCCTGGATATACAAACTATTGCTGACCTAAACAATGTGACTTGAACAAACTGAGAACTTTTTTTCTGGTAAACCTACATCATGTTGTGACCAACACACATGTTCGGAATGAAAGAAGGCAGGATACCAAATGTGTTAATCTGTTTATTTGTTACTTTACGAGGTAAGGCCCAATGAGCTATGTAGCTCTTTTTCGGAAGCGACCTGGCCACAAATGGTAGCTCAATGAAGTGGCTTGTCACGTGGACATTTATAGCAGCCAAATACTCTAAACGCACGTTGATTCTAAACGTGGAGGGAAAAACCGGAGAACCCCGAGAAAAATTCACGAGACCACGGCGGAGACCATGTAAACTCCAAATATACAGGGATCAGGGTGGAGAAAGAACCCACAACTTCCTGTGTACCCGGCGAGGTAGTTAACATCTTGCCCCCGCAGGTATCGGTGTGGCACCGAGCTCACGGCGGTCAAGGTGAAGACGTGAAACCGGATGGTGGAATACTGAAAAAGGGACTTTGGAGATCACGTGACAACAGAGCAACTGTTGAGGCGTCTGGGCAGAATGAAATTACGTGAAGGTGCGGTGGCATTCATGGCTTTGGCTGTGGGAGAAATATATTAAAGCAGCTGATACCTAGACAGAAAAGGGAAGATCAACAGCGATAGCAAAAGGGGTGTCTGTCTGTGCAGAAGGAAGTCGGAACGTCGAGTCGAGCCGTGCCATGAGTAGAACCGGGTTTCACATTGAGACTCTTGCGTGCCCTTGAAGACCCTGGTTTGAACTCCACACTTTGATGCATCTTCGTGTGCGCCACCCTTTGGTGTTTTAAGGAGGCATTGGGCAGGGTTAGAGAGTCGGTGACAAGCGGTGGGTGGTGTCAGAGGCGGCGTGCACCCTGCAAATGCAGCCGCACAATGAAACGCCGCGTTTCGAGAGCAATGCCCACAAGCACAAAGACAAAGATGCCCCCTATAGCCTTTGACAGACTGTTAGGGCAGGTGCTGTGAGCGATCACCTGTGAAAGCCGGCACGGCAAACGAGGGGATGGGTCGCCAGCACCACGCCCGGCCGCCTTTGTCTCCCCAGCGGCGATGTTTACTACACAATGCACCAGGTACTCATTTGAGGCTGAGTCGACCTAGGAGAGGCCCAGGACCGTTTCAGATAAACGTCACCGGTGTTGGTGGCCCTGAGTGGGAATCAAACCCGGGTCGGTGGGTTCATAGCGCAGCGCGCTAACCGCTACGCCACTCCTCACGAGCGCACACACAGACAGACGCGACTACATACGCAGACAGACAGACGGACAGCTCGCTATTAGGAGGACTGCTGCCTCAGCTTTTAGTTAAAACTCTGTATTGGGAAACAGCGCAGCGATCGCTGGCCTATTGGCCCGTTGGCACGCGGTGTTGACCTGCAATTTTTCTCTTTTTGCTGATCAGCAGTTTTTAATTCCTCATTTATTTTAATGCAGATTAAATTACACAAAATATGCAGGCGTGCGTAAATTCACACCTACTTCGAAGCATATATGCGCACACAGGAGATGAGTCCCCTGGCACGCGAGATAACATTGTATATGAATAAAGAATGTACTTTGGACAAATAGCTTCTTCTTCTTTCAACCAACTTTTTCAGAACTGTGTTATTCTTTTGTGTGCACATGTGCAACACTGTACTGCACAAACATGAAAAAAATGTGCTCGTTTGTGTAGCGGTATAAATATACTGGAATTCGCCCGCACAATTTCACACTATTCAAAAAAAAAATCCCCACGATGGAGTGATCCCCAGATCAGGCCAAGATAGGCCCAACACTGACACCCCCCCCCCACGCCTTCCCCTTAGCCTGTTAGCTTGGGTGCCCTAGCCTCATATACCGGCTGAAAAAGGGCAGAGAGGCTTAAAGTCAAAGGTTAACGTTACGCGTTTTGTAACGTGCGCAGTTTTCGAACATTTACAGAAACAAAGAGGACAACGAGGGACAGACAGAACCGGTGCCCAAGATTGCCCCAAGCTCTGCGGCTCGAGGCTGGGATGTTTGGCGAACTCCATTCACGTGGGAGGGGACACTCGACCCCACATCGTCGGGAGCGAGGGTCAGGCTGATCCGCCTTACCCCGCAAGCCAGGGTATGGCACCTTGACTGCATCAGGATCCATTGTCTGCCACTCAATTATTATTATTCTTGATCACTGGTCATCATCTCTTCTAGCCATCATGGCACCTGCCCAAGTGCACTTTCTTTTTCTTAACAGTTTGAACGATGCCGTTAAGCTGCGCATCTTCTCTGACCCACGTGCTTCTCTGCACGTCTCTCGGTGCAGTGCAAAAGCTTGCATCTCTCCACGCTTCTTAGCGCAGTTTTCACTCCTTTCGGTGAGTTCCCGTGTTTCTGAGCTTTTTGTCATAACCCAGAGTAGACATCATCCAGCTAGGAACACTGTATTCCATGCACTGCGCTGGGGAGCCTGGGAAACGCAAATTGTTACTTTTAAAAAACCTGTCATCGGCTTGCCACCGCGCAAGCCAACCTAGGTCGGCAGCAAGTGGTTTAGTGCAAGAGCCGCGATCGGAGAACATTGCGGCTGCACACAGCAGGGACGTTCACCGTGTTCTTACATTCCTGACCGTGAACACAAAAGTGCACGGATCCTCCGTGCGGGTTCGCCTTTCGCGAGTTCGGCTATCACGGGTTCACCCGGCGGCGTGAGACGCGACACTGGTGATGCACCCTCGTAAAATTATTTGTAATGTCTCCAGTCAAAACGTGAAACGCACGGTGCCTCCTTTGGAAACGGAATCCTTGCTGCCAAGAGGATGTCCATCATTATTAAGTAAATGCCCTCGTTCAAAACATGTTCCTCCTCCGACGTGAAGAACGCATTCTGTTTAAAATTGCTCCTGAAGCATGAATTGTCCACGTGGGCTGTTTATAATCTGCTGCACCCTTTGTTGCGTTTTTTGACATTATTCCACGCCGCTTGTAAAATGTGCATCTCTAAACAAAAGTCGGAGTGTTCTTCAAACTGTTTTGTGATGTTGAGTAATATTCCAATTTTGAACCTTTCAGTTTAATTTGCAATCACATTCAGTTCAGAACTCATTAGCCAAAGAGCCACTCTGTCTGCCACTACACAGAGTTTATGTAAATTGCTATCCTCTTTCCTTTCATTTGAACAGGTGTTTATGCCCCGCAATCATTGCCACTACTCCACTTTTCAGCTCAAAGGAGTTTTGTAAATGGAGGAAAGTTCACTTCATGCAAGCGTGTTTTTTTCATATCAGAGTCAAAATATGAATTTATCCTGGAGAAATCCGATGAGCTATGAAGCTCTTTTTCACAGATGTCCAGTAGGGACGGGTCAGAAAGTCAAAGCAACAAACAGTGCATCATCTAAAATCATTTCTGTATGAATGACGCACATTAGATATTGTGTTATAATGTCCAACTGGGAATATCTAAAATGGTCCTCTGGCAGTTACAGTAACTCTCGTAGTGACTCACATCATTTGTAGTCGTTAAAAATGTGATTTCTTTGTTAGTTTTTTTACAGCTGGACTTTTGGACATATCGCTATTTTGTCATGGATTTTCCTTATGTATGTATGCTGAACTTCTTTCACACCGTACCTAGCCAACCACCCGAATCGGAAGTGCGGGGGGAAAGACAACAAACAAAATACCAAAAGCAGTTTTAAAGAAATTAGTTTTCAATCTAGATGATTCAAAAATAATCTCGGCAGGCAGAGCGTTCCAGACGGCCTCAGAATCCCATCTGAAAGTGCGCGACGCAGTGGCCACCGTCTTTGTTTGATGGCCAGACAAGTGAAGATATATCGGTGGGGGGAACTCTTTACAATCGACAGCGCCCGTAGTGCACATGGCTGTCAGCTGAACAAAGCTGACGTGGAGAATGAAAGAGCAAAGGTTTACTGTTGGCGCTGCCACGGTTGCGGTGGCGTGAGCGGTTTCGCACGCAGCACTCGCCGTCCACGGGGCGCGACGGTTCGATTCCATGTCCGGGTGCGGCCGTTGGAAACTCGACGGTTGCAAGTTTCTCAAATCCTCCTTCACCACCACCACCCCTGTCAACGTCAAAGGAAACAAGAAGATGCTCTGTTTAGTCGGCACTTTGTTTCGTTCATCATTTCGGTTTTTTCCATGCTTTGCTTTATGTGCTCCCCCACCCCCACCTTTTTTAAAATGAAAGATTTCACGTATTTTCTTATGTTAAAACAAAATCATTCTGTGCTACTTTCTTCGTAGACACAAACATCAACACGAAGAAGCACGATCTGCTCCTCCTCCTCCTCACCCCTTCCCTCTCTCTCCACCCCCTCTCTCTCCACCCCCTCTCTCCCCCCTCTCCCTACTCTCTCTCTGTTCCCCCTGTTTTCTATGTAATCTTTTGTAAGCACTCCTATGGCCTCCGACGGGAGCTCGTGTCTCAATGCAGAGCTCTCCGTCGTCTGCCACCGAGCACATGACCTCCTCCAGCGCCCACTGCCCCATGAAGGCCGGCACGGCGTGGGTCAGCTGCGCCGCACGCCGGAACTCCGGCCCACACATCCTGGCATCGACCGGAGCACGGAAGGTGCCCAGGCTGCTGGCCGGACGTTTCCCCTCCACGACCACCTTCCTCGCCCTGTGCATGGCGAGCTTGGCATAGCCGACGAGCACGTTGACCAGCCCCTGAAGATGTTGGGATCCATCGCCCTTCGGGTGTCCAAAGATGAGGACCGTCGGGGAGAAGTGGAGGCTGAACCTAAGGAGATGTTTTGAAGGACCTTCAACAGCGGGTCCAGGCTCTTGCACTCCACGTATTGGTGCGCCAGCGTCTCCACTAGCTCCTTATCTCCTATCCCTGTCTCTCTCTCGCTCTCCCCGTCTCTCTCTCTCGCTCTCCCCTGTCTCTCTCTCGCTCTCCCCTGTCTCTCTCTCGCTCTCCCCGTCTCTCTCTCTCGCTCTCCCCTGTCTCTCTCTCGCTCTCCCCTGTCTCTCGCTCGCTCTCCCCGTCTCTTTCTCGCTCCCTAGATCACAGCTGGTGATCGCGATTAGGGCCAGACGCGCTGGGAAAGGATGTGAACCCCGGTTCCTTAGCGTTTTTTTGGAAACAGAAGAAAATAATATCTACACAAATGGTCACATCATATCACCACAAGCCATCAATTACTCCGTAATTATATTTGGTAAAGTGCAAATTAAATAAATAATAGCTGTATATATTTTTGATGAATTTCAAAATATCGCTTTTGTTATGTCATGAATGGTTTATCAGAAAATACAAAAAATTTAATCAACATCAATCATGATGATGACCATCGTGGATACTGAACAGCAGCACACTGTCGTCGAGCTGTCTGCTTCGTGGCAAACCGACTTGTCTCCATGTCGGAGCAATGACCCAGAACTGTTGAGAGACTGGGTTCGACTTCTGCGCTATGCCAGAGAATGCAGAACAAGATCGTCATGAATGCCGTGGCGAGTTGATGGGTCCAGCCTTGCCACCAAGGACTTGCACGAGAACGCCGCTTTCACGTTTTGCCTCTGAATTTAATTCAGCTTCGTCTTGTTTTCGGACCTTTTCGGCAGATAGACACACAGCAGACCACTCAATCAATCGATCGTTTATTGTAAAAGCTCCTTTCATCAAAGGTTGCAAAGCACTGAAACCACGTGACGTGCAATCTTTCCGGTTGGCTAATTAATTCAAAAACGCCACCGGCCACAGAGCTTCCCCCCCTGTCACCACGCACGGGATGCAACACCAGACGCACCGGGGGCTCTTGCCACAACACCGTTGGCCCTCTAACATCAGGAGATCTGATGCTAGAGGGCCGCAGTTTGATATATCTCTCTTCCTCCCCCCTACCTCTGCCCCACCCCCTCTCTCTCCCTCTGTCTCTCTCGCAGCCCTTTCACCCGTCCACTCACTCTGGAGCCCTTCTAAGCAGCTACATTTGGAGGCTTGCCCCACTTTTCTCTCCGCCTGAAGACGACCGCTTGTGTTGCGATCAAAACGTCGTGGGGTTTTTTTGTTTTTAATTTTGATGTGTGTTTTCTACCTACTTGACTTTACCGAAAGAGCCCAGAACATCAGGACATCTCTTGGTCCCGAGGCTTTCTTCCGAGAGGAGGGAATTGGCCAAAGTGTCGAAGTCCCGTTGGGAGGCCCCCAGGCCCTCTGGACGACAACAGAGTTGAGCTCCAGCGTGAAGCCATCTCCTGGAAAAGCCGAGTCGCACGAGAGTACGACGACGATGATGATGCGCTATGAACCATGGGTGCTCGAGCATACCAAGGCTCAACCCTGTTAGGTAACCTGTCAAATTAAGGTTCACCTACAGCAAGTGACTCAATATTCAACGGCAGCCAGACCCGTTGTGGAGAAGCAGTGATTCTCAAGATGTTTCATTCCACGGCTCCCACTCTCGAGCCGGCTCGATCTTCACGACACACACCGCCCAACTGATCGTGCGCGAACCGAGGGAGTTGAGAGGACCGGGGGTGGAGGCTGACGGCCGCCTCCTGCTGTACCAGTCATCTCAGTCAGTCAACACATGGCACCTGCGGGGTCTGTTCCGTGACCTCCTGCTAGCGGGGCCATCGACACTTCACGTGGCCTCAAAGCGCACCGAGCATGGCACAAGCGCCGTGGGGACGTCACCGCGAACGGCGGTTGTTGCGGTTGTTGCGGTTGTGGTTGTTGTTCTTATGCATGGCCAATGGAGAGAGGGGGGTGTTGGGGGCTGGATCGGCCATGAAACGGCACTAAGGAGAGAGTTCGTCTGTGCCAGCTTGCGAACGGAGAGGTCCTCTCTTGCGCGATTATTCTACAAACACCGCGGCACGGCGGCGACTGGTCTGCGGCACACCGCTGCGCTAGGCTACGCCGGTTGCGAAGCACTGGCGCTAAAACTAAACTTAAAAAAACACGAAACTATATTTTTTACTTTACCATGTAAGGCCCACTGAGCTATTCAGCTCTTTTTCTAAAGAAGCGTGGAAATTTAAAGCAGCCAAATACTCTGACACGCCACGTTTCTAACGCATCCACTGCTGGGTAAACCCGTGGCGGGTCGCCGGCTCGAGCCAGCTGCATCGTCCAGGTGCACAGGGCTCGGTGCTGTGGGCTGGCTCCGGCTCGACCTGCCCGCGGCAAAAACTCTGCGCAGCAGCACTGCCCAGTTGGCATCAGATCATCACTGCTGGGCACCCGAGGGATGAGCAATCATGATACCCCCACCCCTCACCCCGCCCCTCCCCCCACCCTTCCCCCCCTTTCTCACCCCCTCCCCACCCCTCACCCCCCTCCCCACCCCCACCACCCCCCACCAGATGCTGGCGCCAACTCCGAGTTGCGTGATAATTCAACACGGAAAACAAAAAGCGAGACAAAATAAAATGAACAACTTGACGATTTAATACAGCAGAGCAACAAGAAACAAACAGCAATAGAATCGACCTCACGTGTCCTGTATCTCACGTGTCGTGTACCTCACAACAACCTGTAGGTCCGGCAACCTGTAGAACCAGCAACCCGTAGAACCAGCAACCTGTAGAACCAGCAACCTGTAGAGCCAGCAATCTCTAGAACCAGCAACCTGTAGAACCAGCAACCTGTAGAACCAGCAACCTGTAGAACCAGCAACCTGTAGAACCAGCAACCTGTAGGTCAGGCAACCGCGGAGGGTTGGCGGCACGGGTTGGTGAATCGCACGCAAAATCACGTTGCGCGGGCGCTGGAGATGTCCCACCCTGGCGGTTACAGCTCAGAGGTACAACTCCACCTGTGCCACCCCGTGTGAGAGAGGACGTTACCCCCCCCCTCCCCCCACGTCTCGCACGTGTGGGGGGGGGGGGGGTTCTCCGGGTGCTCCGGTTTCTCCCCGCACGTAAACGCTCATTAATTGGCTGAACACACCTTGACACATAGGGAACCGCAGAGCTTGGGAAATCGTCGGTAAGGCGGCTGACCGCGCGGCCGCCTCGCTGCTCGCGTGAGCGCTTCGTGCCTCCGAGTCGTTCCCTTTCTTTGCGTGCGCGAGCGAATGCCGTGCGCGCCGTTACAAGTCGAAGTGATGATCACTCTCTGTGGCCTTGAATTATTGCCAGATGAGACCTCGCGTTGCAGAGCTACCTCCATCACAAAGGATGCCGAGTCTCTCCTTTGCACAATGACTGCTGACCTTCGAGAGATAACGAACGGCGCTGACCTCCGACCGGGATTTGAACCCAATTTTTTGTTTTGTTTCCATTCGCGAGAGCCGTGTTTTTCCCAAAACATCATTCCAACTGGAGATTTGACGTCAGTGGATTCATGCGCCGATTGTACAGACGTGTCAAAGCGCACTATGCTCTAATAGAAAAAAGTGCGATATATTCACAAGCGTAAAACACAGATTCTGGGCAGTGAAATGTGGAATTGTGAAAAATGCAGCGCAATGAAATAGGAGAGGGGGGTCATTCGGAAACTTTCATATTCGTGTTGCAAACTCTTGAGTCTTCCACTTAAAAGTGATTGCAATGCGGACTTCAAATTGTCTCTCCCGCATTTAAAGCGCTCTAAAACCTCCGTGCCACGCGATTTTTTACTCGACAGTGATGTAATGTAATTGCGCTATTGTCTGATTTGCTGATGCAGGTTCAGCGGGGTATACCTGGTGCCCCTGGTGCAGAGATTGACATAATATATTTGCTTATTCATTCGTCATCCCTTCCACCGCGTTCCAATTTCCCAAATTGCATCGGTAATTGGCAAACACGAAATGTGATCTCGGAGATCTGATACGCAAGGCAGCCCGTCACGGCCTTCCATTTTACCTTTTTCATTTTAAATTGAATTGTTACAACGACGCTACGAGCTTCACCCTCCACACGCATTCATATACACGTCTCATTTTATTTAAATTCACATTAAATACTTTCATGGATATATTACAATTCCTTTACAGTTTGACGGAATATAGGTATGTGGCCAACCCTGCTAATCGGAGGTGCAGAGGGGAGGGGGGGAAGGACAACAAACTAAACACAAACAACAACAACAACCGCCATTCGCCACTAAGTGGCGGTGACGTCACCACGGCGCTCGTGCCAGGCTAGGTGCACTGTAAGGCACCCACAAAAACATTAAGACACGACGTTTCACTCAAAGTGGACTCACGAAATCAACTCCTCCAGGATGCTCGTGTTAAAGGTTTAAACAGCACGCATGTCACACAGTCGGACGTAAAATAATAACAAAAACGCCACTCTTCATGGAGGTAGGTTTCATATTAACATGGGAAAGATAGCTCTTTAAAATGGGAATTTCATTCTATTTTTATGGACAAAAATAATTTATCGTTGTATGATAAATAATGAGTGTTTACCCTTTGGCAAAAAACACAGGAGGTGTTAAGATGTTCAAACACCAAATATGAACCTCTTTGCAAGGCATCAAGTCTGCAGTAAACCACACACAGACTGCTTGTGGTGAACATGCAAACAAGCACGCGGCTCTGATAATTATGAATCCACGCATTGTCTTTGCAATTGATTGGCCGACACCAGAGACAACCTTTTGCACCAGTGCTAGATCAGAGAACGCCTCAAGATGAACAGTACCAAGACAAGGCATGTATCAGAGCATTCATAGCTCGGTGCGAGCAGCTACATGAAATGAAATGATGGTGAAATAATCATCTTCCATCCTGTCCGATGATGCTGGATGTGATTAGCAGCGACACGTCACGCTATTCAAAGTGTAAATGTTGTGGATTTACTCTCCAACACACAGGTGGGCTGAAGTAGTACACTACATTATACACTATACTATACACTACACTACACACTACACTATACACTACTATACACTACACTACATTATACACTACAGTATACACTACACTACACACTATACACTACACTATACACTACACTACACACTACACTATACACTACTATACACTACACTACATTATACACTACAGTATACACTACACACTACACTATACACTACACTATACACTACTACACACTACCCTACACACTACACTGTACACTACACTACACGATACACTACACTATACACTACTATACACTACACTATACATTATACTAGTAACTAATTGGCGCGTTTTGTTTACGTGACAAACCTTACCGGCTGTGTCGGGTGGTGGAGGGCTACGACACAACATTAACACTCACGCGATCTAACCCAAAAACCGTGATCACGAATAATATTGGTCGCGAAAGCCTGCTTCGTGTTAAACTGAAGTCTTACTTTTCGATGTATCGATCGATCGGAGGTCTCAGCCTAGGCGCAGCGGCCTTCGTGGTGCATCGCCCGGCAAACCACCATGCCCTGAGCACGCTGCCGCGCTGAGTGCAGGGTACGACGAGCGATTTCGGCCATCGTCATCATGTCAACTTGTAAGGCCACTCCTGCGCTCGCTCTCGTAGAGAGGCCAAGACTCAAGAGGTGCGAGGGATCACAGACGAGCGGAAAAGGCAGTGGCAGCCACGTGGTGAGCCGCTGTCAAATCCTCCTTCCTCCCTCGCCTCGCCGCCCGGCTACTGGTGGAGCTGGCTACGCACAGGTTCTGAACTCGTGGCGAATTCTTGGCATTTGTTCTCCCACCGGTTCCTTGCCACGAGAACGCAGGGTTAAGCAGATGGTCGCTGGGAGCGCCACGGTGGCTAAGAGATGTTAACTACCTGGCCTGGTATTCAGGAGGTCGTGGGTTCGATCCCGAATCTAACACCTGCTGTTTATTTGGAGTTTGCGTGTCTCTCTCCCCGTGGTCGCATGGGTTTTTCTCTGGGTCCTCTGGTTTTGTCCACTCCATATTTATAATTAACATGCTTTCAGAGTATTTGGCTGATATTAATTTCCACGTGATAAGCCACTTCGTTGAGGTATAATTTGTGGCCAGGTCGCTTCTGAAAACGAGCTGTATATCTCAGTGGCCCTCACTTGGTAAAATAAAAAAAAGTTGTAGTTTCGTCTAGTCGTGAGTGGTGTAGATTAACCTTTTAGACGGTCGCGTCTCTAATTTGGGAGCCAGCGGCACTGATGCTGAACATCCCACAGGCAGAATAATCATACTCATCTGAACAGCCAGACGATAGAGCTGAGAAGAAAGACCCTTGAAGGCGACGTCGTGAAGGACAGTGGTGTTACCTGCAGATCATTCACCATGATTACCTGACTCGCAGGAACCCGCGGAACTTCTGCGTTAAAAGGATGGCGAAAATGTAGAGACTGATGATTTCATAAGCTGATAATTTCATACGGAAAGATTGATATTTCAAATATACAGTATATACTCTATGCCAAAAAGAAATGCACAAATCATTATTCACGATTATATCTCAGTCACTGCATTTTATCGATACAACTATAAACAAAACAACACTCTACCAACTGGTTTGCGGTAAACACTGCACACACACACGAACAAGAGACACAAAAAGCCAAAGATCCCCCGTATAGCCTGTAACAAGCTATTGGGGCAAGTGCTGTTAGTGAGCCACCTATAAAGACTGGAACGGCACACGATGAGGTGGGTGGCCAGCACCAGGCTCGGCCGCCTTTGTCTCCCCAGTGTCGATGTTTACATACCGCACCAGGTACTCATTTGAGGCTGAGTCGATCTAGGGGAGGCTCATGACCGGTTCAGATAATCGTCACCGGTGTTGACCGTGAGCGGGAATCAAACCCCAGTCTCGCCTGGTTCGTAGCGCGGCACACTAACCGCTACACTACCGCTCCCCACAAGAGACACACACACGTAGACACACACACGCGAACAAGAGACACACACACGTAGACACACACACGCGAACAAGAGACACACACACGAACGCTCTGCCCACAGCGACGGCGATCGAGCTGAATGGGCGTAACGCAACGGAACGACCTTTCTCTCTGTTCGTCGGAAAGGAAGAGGACGGAACGTGTGTCACCACTTGTCCTTGGCCTCCGTCGTAAAGAACAGGTAGGGCAGCAGAACCCGTCCAAACTCGGTGTTTTTGTTTGACTACTTTTCCTGCAAGTCCCGGTGCGTCGCAGACAGACACACACTCGAACGAGCGGATTATTACAAAGCAGACAAGCAAAATGTATGATACCGCATCGGAACATCGACAGCCCGATGCCACTCGTCTCCTTCGTGAATGGAACATTGAGGACACGAGCCAGAGAGAGAGAGAGGGGGGGGTGGCTGTAGCGATGCGACCCAAAGCTACGGGCCGCACCGTACACCAATGTCGTCTGCGCCCCTTCAGTGGAGGAGGAACAGCAGCAGCAGCAGCACACGAACTCTGTCTCTCTTTCTCTCTCCTGAAGCCCTCTCGTCGTGACCAGCAGACCACGATATTGGCATTTAGCTCCTGCACGTGCTGTCACAAACATTTTTGGGAGAGAACTTGATATGTGGTCCTGCCGCGGTAGAAAGCTGCCTGGGCTGAAAGGACATTTGGTACAAAAATGGTGGGAAATGACACGTTAAGAGTAAACATTGGCGAAAGTGAATTTAAATCACCGTGTGCTCACGTGCTCACTTGTATAGATGCATAATTGTTTTGTTATTATTCGCAGTTACAAATTCATCTTAGGTGACCGTCCTGTATTGTGACCCATGATACTATAAAGGTTTCGGCTCAGTCTTCTGACACAGCCATTAGCTTCACCCTGAAGCATCCGTGCGCTTTCAAATCCCATTCATATGCAATCTTGCAATTACACAAAAGCACAAGTACATTTATATCAGAGGAGACTGATTTGCAACTGAAAGGACTAAGTGGATTTGTATATAACTCTATTATTTTTCTCAAGACGCGTGTGTGGTGTGGACACGTGCGCTTCCTGGCCATGGCCAACATCAGAGGGGCAAATAATATCTGCACCGGTGCTGGGCCTCCGCTAGGTAGACTCAGCCTTAAATAAGTTACCTAGTGCGGTGTGTAAACATCGCCACTGGGGAGACAAAGGCGGCCGGACGTGGTGCTGGCCACCCACCCCCTCGTGTGCCGTGCCGGCCTTCATAGGTGCTCGCTAACAGCACTTGCCCCAACAGTCTGTTAGAGCCGATACGTGAGATATTTCCACATGTAATATATACATGTACGCGTGTGTACAATACACAAATTAAATGTAATCCTGATCAAACTTCCATAATTAGATGTCACATTACACGTTGTTTTCTTTTATACTCGTGTAGAAGAATATTAAATGAGCTTTATTTATAATCTGAAGCATATTTAATTGAATAAATCGAGTGATATTTACATCCACACCTACAAGGCAATTACGAACTCCACACGCATTGCCAGCATAGAAGATCGTCGCAAATATCCCAAGCGCAGCCTGGCGAGACACGCGATCTAACCCAAAAAAACCTCCATTATGGATGATATTGTTCGCGAGAGCCACCTGCGTGTTGAACAAAATAACACGAAGCGATATTTGATTCGAATTCGGTAGAACAAAAAACCCTCTAAAAAAACCACTCCACATTTCAAGAGCCGCATCAATGCACTGCGGTGGTGAGTGCGAGACGGTGGCGGCCCTCGGCAAACGACGTCACGAAGCGACGGTCCCTTCAAGAGCCGCACGCACGCGGCTCCGCAGACGCTGTGTGGCCGACCCCCTGGGCAAGAGGCATCGCATCGGACTCCTAAAAATAGTAAGTGGGCTTGGGCAAGGCACGTCATGTCTGTGCTACAACGACGGGCAACGGTCGAGTTTAGTAACGGAGTGGCAGACAAGGAATGGAACTTGTCCGCATGACGTCTCCCAGCTCTGTTGTTGAAACATCGTGGTGGGGAATCGTTTTGGACTCCATAAACGTAGATAACGCTCAGGCCTGATTGATACGTGCTATGTATGTGATATCAATGCTTGCATTACTATTACGATCATTATTACGGTTTATTTTGTTTACCCGACAAAGCATCACTGAGTCTCAGGACTCTTTTTTCGGGAGGGTCCTGCCACATGTTTGCCATAAGGGGCAATCATTGATTTGTATGCTCCAACTGCGTGATATGCATTGAATATTTATTTTTACTTGGCAAATTTTAATCACGATGTCGGCACACCACAATTAACACAATTGACACAATTAACACAATAGCACATGCATGGCCGATAATTAAGTGCTGTGCATTCTCAACATTTTTCAAATCTGTAGGACCTCTTCCTTTACAGAGTAGCATCTCAAACACCCAGCACATCCCGAGGCACTGCGCTACTCAGACACTCTGCCACTGATCATTGCCACTCTCTTTTTTTGTGGCTTTCCTCGCTCTGAGCTGCTTAACTTCATATGGTCCAATATGCAGCTGGCAGATTTTCAACCCATTCTTGCAAACTTAACCACGCCACTATACAATGTGCTCCCTATTCTATGTGTCTTTCGGTAAAGCCACCTGAAGACGATTGCTTGTGTTAATATCGAAACGTCGTGATATTTGTATTATTTTTCTATCTACGTGGCTTTACCGAAAGACCCATAGAATATGTATTCCTGCGGTCATGAAAGCTGTAAGTTAAAATGTACTCCCTATCCAGAATCAGAATCTTTATTTACACTGGAGGAATCCGATGAGCTATGAATCTATTTTTCACAGAGACGTTCAGTAGGGGCGGGTCAGAACGTTACAATGAACCACGTAATTTGCCATCATTCTGTGATATAAAACTGCAATTCCAAATGATTATCCTGCAAAATCTCACCGCCAGAACAGTTTGTTTAAGACCGTCCCACATTGAAATGTTTGACAAATGTCATTGATGCGTGGCACATGCAAATAACTCGAAGGAAATCCACGCATTATGAATGTTCTGAAGCTTTGTTTACATGGGTGCGTGTTCTTGCGCGCATGTGAAAATATAAGGACCGATATAGAATGTGACAAAGAAGGAATCATTAAGCTGAAATTGCTTACACCAATTATATTTTTCATGTGATGTTACATTTAATATGTTGTGTTAAATTGAATAAATGTTTCCGTTAATCAACGTTATATTCAACTGAGTTCATTATTGCTCTCGACTCAAAATAAACCAAACCTAAAGGAACCATATTTATCTTGAGTTTAAAGTTAAACGAATTACCAAAAATGATGCATTGACACATCGATGGGAATACAGATACTGAAATAGAAAATAGAACTAAAAACTAAACTAAACTATTATTTTGATTTGAATTGTACCAAGTAAGGCCCACTGAAGCTATACAGTGATACTGGTAGGAACCACCTGGTTCCACCAGCCCACAGGGGATTATTGTGTCCGTCCGTCCGTCGTGCATCCAAAAATGAGAGGGGTGGGGCTGGGTGGAGAGGGGAGGGTGGGGAGCGGCTGGGTGGGGAGGGTGGGGAGGGGCTGGGTGGGGAGGAGACGGTGAGAATGGGCTGGGTGCGGAGGGTGGGGCTGGGTGGGTGGTGGGAGGGGTGGGACTTGGGTGGGGAGGGGCTGGTCACCCCGTGGTACCCTTATAAAACTCAACGTTTAACCTTCTCACGCCGGCTTGTGCCCGCCCTTACAGTCGGCCATATTTGCGGAATACACCACGCCACCGTTGACCCTGGCCATTGACCGAGCAACCCAACGGTCCTACCAGCTCTCTCCGCAGGAATGTGTTTTTTTTAGAAGCGACCTGGCCACAAATGATAGCTGAACGACGTGGGGTCTCGCGTCACCACGTGGGTGAGACCATAGAAGGTACCTGTCAACCCCTTATCGGTGCCCTACCTCATTACAGACCGATTCAGACCATATTGGTGCCCCTCATAAATCTCAACGTTCATCCAACAAAGTCCCATCACAAGGAAGACACCCAAACAAATCGACAAAACAAGTTTGTGTTGCCCCGACTGAAACGGCTGCACGCCATGTGCACCTGAAAACTCAATGTCCCTGTGCACGAATACGGGGTGGGGGGGGGGGGTAACTCGTGTGGGTTGACAGACGTCTGACCACGGCGATGATGGCTGTGGCTGCGCTGGAGAGGAGCATTCGTTACGTCCCCTGCACCAAGGGGCATGTCCCAGTGGGCTCACGCACCACGAAAATCAATGACTGTCGGTGAAGACCTCTTCACAGCCGTTGCAGAATTAACACCGATCCTCATGTTGCAAACATTTGAAGGCCTTTTCGAATTTTGTCTCCTAAACTCTTACACATTTTACATACATAAATCGTAGTGTACGCTGACTGGGTTGCACCAATGCTTGGGCTTGCATCAAGGCGCCGCGTGAGAATGCCCGAGACGGTGATTCTTTTCCTGTCGGGTGGCACGTGAAGAGCGCCTTTTGCACATTTAACTCGACGTGACCAAGCCACGCTGCTGCTGGGTCTAAGCGTTGGGACATTGCAACATTCACGTCGATATTCGGGGCAGTGCGAAGTTACACGCTGCGTAATTTGGAGTTCTTCGCCACCGTCGCACACAGTCTGGAGGGCCTCTGGTTTGCTACTCGTGCATTATGCATCATCCGTGCTTGGTGCGGATGCAGTCAAACACCGCTCATTATCTCCGTGGTAGATAGAAGCCGGGCAGTGTGGTGGTGGGCTGTGTGTAGAGGAAGCTGTGGCAGTGTGGTGGTGGGCTCGCTGATGGGCTGTGTGTAGAAGAAGCTGTGGCAATGTGGTGGTGGGCTTGCTGATGAGCTGTGTGTAGAGGAAGCTGAGCAGTGTGGTGGTGGGCTCACTGATGAGCTGTGTGTTGTAGTAGCTGTGGCAGTGTGGTGGTGGGCTTGCTGATGAGCTGTGTGTAGAGGAAGCTGTGGCAATGTGGTGGTGGGCTTGCTGATGAGCTGTGTGTAGAGGAAGCTGAGCAGTGTGGTGGTGGGCTTGCTGATGAGCTGTGTGTTGTGGAAGCTGTGGCAGTGTGGTGGTGGGCTTGCTGATGAGCTGTGTGTAGAGGAAGCTGTAGCAGTGTGGTGGTGGGCTTGCTGATGAGTTGTGTGTAGAGGAAGCTGGGCAGTGTGGTGGTGGGGATGGCTCACCCATGTCAGGGTTCAGACCCCAGGATCCCACCAAAGATACAAGCTAGCTCGTGTTTGTGTCATGAGTTGTATGCCCAGAGCCTCTACTCGCACTGCGCACATCAAACACTAATGACAGTACACAATTACCGTCGTACCAAAAGCTGGCTTTTCGCATAATTATCTGAAAGCATATTTAAAGGTTGTCAACGGCCCACTCACCTAGGCACATTTGACTTGGTTTTGGTGTATAAAGCCACGTGCGGCCGTTCGTTGATGATGATGCATCTCTCGTGTAAGCACCCCGGCTCTGTTGTGTGAGATCGACATCGAATTAGCACCTTCGAATTAGCACGGTTAGCTACAGTACGTGCAGTGCAAACGATGTTCAACATACATACATGAATTGAGATAATATTTGGACCCCAAACCGAAGAGAGCATGCCTGAGTAATTCTACAAATGTCTCCGCGGCCGTTTCTGTCGGAGGAGGCGATTTCGGAGTTGAAATGTTCTAAGCCTATGTTGCCGATAGCACAATTGGGATATCATTTGTGAAAAATTCATTAAAGAGAGGGCTGCTTTTCTGTTCGCCTTATGCCAGTGGCAGAAATGGGAGATAATTGAAGAGGGAGAAAAGCCCTTTGAAAATGAATTTCGGATCCAATATGCCAGATGTGAATCCCTATCCCGGTTGTAACAATGCAATATAACAATGTGCTTTTCACAGCCTATATCAATACAGCAACCCACACTGCCTCATATTACAACACCTGATGCTACAAGCAGTGGTGTAAGATAATGATTCCCATGTGATAGCGGTTTGATTGCATTACCTCCATATCTCACTCGTAAGACACATACATTACAAACCGCGTCATGTTATTATTCTGTGTTGTATCTTCATTAAATCACTTCTTTCACGTGTATATATATATATATTTTAGATATATAAAACATACATGTGTTTTTTTGGTCATGTTAATACATTTTTAACTGACTTAAACATATTTATTTAGCAAAGTGATGCTGTGGCAGAGTTCTCAACTCACAATCTGAAGGTCTTGAGTTGAAATCTCAGTCTTTTATAATTTTGTTTAAATTAAAATGTTTAACTTGGAAATTCACCGGGGATTGAATATTAAATTTGCGAGCTTGTCCAGTTTGGGGTCAACCGAGCTCATTATCCCTCAGAGGTCAAGTCAACGAGTAGCACAGTTTTTTTTTAATTACAGAAAGGCCTTGCCCCTGCCAGAGGCATGTGGAGTTTCCCTCAACTGAATTGGGGCTGCCCCTAATGATGAGCACTTTCCCATCATCATTTGACCGGAGACAGTTTAACATATCACTTGAACTTTCACTAATCCAGGTGGCTGGACCGCCTGCATAATCTTTGCTTCCATTGCCATGCATAGTCAAGTTGCATTAACCACAAATGTAACAAAAGACAAAGATACCCCATAGAGCCTGACACGGACTGTTTTGGCAAGTGCTTGTTAGCGAGCACCTGTGAAGACCGGCCGGCACACACAAGGCTGGGTGGCCGGCACCATGCCCGGGCCACGTTTGTCTCCCTATTGGCGAGGTTTATACACCACACCAGGCGCTCACTTGACGCTGAGTGGGAATCAAAATTCGGGTCGGTGGGTTTGTAGCGCAGCGCGCAAAAACCGCCACGCTGCCGCTTCGCACACAAACATCAGATTCTCCACTGCGTGCACTCGTCACCACGAACACACGTTTGATTTTCGAGCTTAATTTTAACATGACGCATTTTTTGGTTTTACAAGATTCGTTTTAATGTCAGCGACGCAATATTTCCATGCCATTTTCTCCGAAGGCTTTTTCCCCCATCGATTTTACTTAATAAAAAAACCGAATCAATTACATGGACCCTCGCGCCACGCATTGTGAAGATTTTGAGTTAAAATCTCGGATAGGGGTGAGTTCAGCCGATCTTACCTCCGGGACGCATTTAATGAGTAACACTCTTTGGGAAATGAACCGAGGTAGCGCCACGGAGTGAGCGGTCGACTCGATAGAAATGTTGAATATTTATCACCGGTTAAGGGCCGCCAACAGAGACGAGTCTTTCCCAATGCTTATTTGACTTTTCTGTCTATATATATAAAAACATGCATATGTGACAATGGCCGGTAGATAACTCACAATAACAATCGACATCCCTTTGTCAATGGACTTCAGACGGAAGGCCTCACTGACGAGGGTTGCTGAGCCATACTTCACCCTGATGGGCCGTGTGGGTTGGTGAAAGTGGGGAGCCCAGGAGCAGCTCAGCTGTCACCCACCACTGGTGCTACAATTGCCTGCGAATTGAATCATTGTCAAGACAGTTTTTAAAGCCTCTCCGACCCTATGGGAAGACTAAAGAGCACAGAAGCCCTGCGACTCACACTTCCCATGGCCATGGTTGCACTCTAATGTGTAAACTGTTTTCGCCGTGCCAGACAGATAGGGATATTAAAGCATGATCTTTCATTACGGGGAGGTGGTAGCCTCGGGACGAATGGGCACTGTGATGCATTTTGGCCAACTTTGATCCTCGATGTGGTAACACACAAATATTAAACTTGCATCTCTTCCAAACTGTACTGTCATAGCAAGCCACACCGACATTGTCACCCAATCTGGTTATTTACCGTTTTCATTAACCCAGATATCTAATAATCTTGACAAAATGTGTACATTTGCAAATGCGCGGGATAATCGAGATCACCGGAACTTCCAGCACAGGTGGGTTGCAATTTATTCTAGTGCCTTCTCATGATTACATATTTATGTATATATATGTGAGATGTAGAATATATGTTAAAACGTTACATGCACTGCCGTGGGCTAATTCACGGTGGACAGGAGCAGGATAGGAGGGGGCACTAAGGGGGGGGGGGTCACGGTGTCTCCGTGGCAACGTCTCGGGTCAGTGGCTATTCAGGGGCTCCGCGGTGATGGGATGTCAACTACCTCGCCTGGTATGGAGCAGGTTGTGGGTTCGATCCCGACCCTGACGCCTGCTGTACATTTGGAGTTTGCATGGAGTTTGCATGTCTCTCTGCGCGTGGTCGCGTGGAGTTTTCTCCGGGTGGTTATCCGATGGATGGACTGGTCCCCGCCAAAGGAACGTGGAATGTACACCACTGGCTCAACGCTCATCTGAGCGTGGAGTAGCGACCCCGATACGCACTGCGAAGCGGCAGTCAGAGGCAGGGCGCTTGGTGGCACGGATTTGGAAAACAAAAAGACTCGAGCAATGCCAGTGTTTTGAAGATGTACGAGGTAACATTCAATTCCCATGTAGAGTCCCGTAACATTCAATTCCCATGTAGAGTCCCCTAACAGCCTGCAGACACGCCAATCCAACAAACCGTCGTGCTGAAGCTGTAATATCTGGGCGCGTTTGTTCATCACGGGGTGACTTTATTCTTGACAGTGTAGGGTGGAGGAGGGTGGACGATACACGTTTTACACACCCGATGATCTGACCCAAAACGTTTTTTCTAAATCAAAGTGAAATTCCGTAACAAACACACACTAAACTAAACTATTAAGATTTTTATTTTATTTTACCTGGTAAGGCCCCCTGAGCTATACAGCTTTTCACAGAAGCGACCTGGCCACAAACGATAGTTCAACGAAGTGGCTTGTCACGTGGAAATTTACAGCAGCAAAAGTACTCTCAACGCGTGATGTTCATGCTAAATGTGGAGGGAGGGGAAAAAATTGAGGATCCAAAGCAAAATCCACGCGAGCACGGCGAGAGAGACACGCAGACACCAAATATACAGCAGCAGGCGTCAGGGTCGGGATCGAACCCACGACCTCCATCATGCCAGACGAGAGAGTTAACACTCACACACACACATCGAGATGTTGCCCCATCGCCTTCCATGTTCAAATGATGTGTTGTCAGGGATGCTTTCGTCCTTTGTTGTAACTTGAGCTTTGCAATTAATATGTATGACTAAAATGTGCAAAAATAGTCATTCTAAAGCATTACATGCCCCTGAAAATAGTACAATAATGAATTCCAAATGTTGCATTGTCATTATAATTTACCACAAATGCGCATTGTAAAGCTATTTTAATTATGGATTAAATGCATTATTGTTTCGTGAATAAGTTAATTATATTTACATAGCACGGGGAGGGGGGGGGGTGTACAAACTGTCTTCATTTGTTTCGACCTTCCTGCCGAATTAAACATAGTTAAATGTCACCGCTCTATCCATGTTTTTGTACAACACCACAGCTAGATCAAAATAATAACGACAATAAACTACATTGACTTCATGTGTCCAAGACAACATTCGTCACTCGAGCTGGATCGAGGCCGTTGGCATTCACTTTTTTAAATCCCTCAGTCCATTCTTTGCTTTGTCAATAAAATGCCACGTCCTACGTGAGTCCATATTGGGTTGCTTTTTTTAAACCATCTTATTAACCGTGCAATGTTTTTCATTCCATGACCAACTGCACCGTAGTTGTTGCCATCGGAGTGAGGCAACATTCCAAAGGGCATCGATAAAGAACGTTGATCGGTCAGCCAAGGCGTTGCCATCGCTATAACCTCAAGTCGGACTTCGCCGCCAAAGCTTTTGCTATTGGGGCAGCAGCCACAGTGTCGCCTCTCTCGATGTGGGTGGATTCACCATCGAAGCAAATTCACCCAACTCACGCTTGACGCCAAACACAGCCACATTTGCCACGGTGATTTGGCAGCCGTTCATTGTGTCCATTTTATTCTGAAATTGTTGGTGTATTTTGTGAAGTAATTGCTTAATTTATTTACCTAGATTTGAAGCTTTCGTGACTGCAAGGATTAATTCTCTTAGGTATTTTCGGTAAAGTCACGTAAAAAAAATAATAATAATACTAATAATAATAAAATAAAATCATAATAAATGGAAAAAAATATTTAGTCATTTTTCATTTATTATTTTATTATTATTTTACCTACGTGACTTTACCGAAAAAACCTAAGAGTATGTATTTACCTGTTTAATTTTGCGTCATTGCCGACCCCAACTTGGGCTGCCCCGCTGTGAAAAATAGCTTTGTAGCTTATCGGGTTTTTCCAACTTCAAACAAAGGTCTGTGTGCACGTTGGACATCGTTAGCACCATTACGTAGCCAACCGTGTTGATCGGAGGCACTTAATAACAACAATTTGTGTTTAAATGTCTCGGGTCTCCATCTCAGGAATAACCCCTGGAAGGTAACACCAGGCCACCACTTATGGGGGCACTGCGATACAACTCGTGATGGTGTCTCTCTCTCTCTCTCGAGAAGAAGAAGAAGAATGTTTGGAGCACGTCAGCCTGTCAATGTTTCAATCTCACAGTCTGGGAATGGGCGTCTGTGTTTTACGTGGCAGGAATTCATTTGTGCCGAGATTTGCTACCGGTATTGTTTCGAACATTATTACACTTTTGATAGACACAGGCTGACTGTGAGAAATGTGTATGGGCTTAGAGACTACAATGTAAAAAGTGGTAACCGTCATGTTAAGAATGTAACGGACATTACTGTACTAGTAACCTTTTGCTTTAAGAGTTGGGTAACCCTAAACACATTGCAAAATCACAATTTTTCGAATGGTATTGTGTATGTAGAAATTTTAAACCAGACTGGCATTCTTAGAATTCACTACACTTTAAGACCTGGTGTAAACATGGGTAGCGACTATGATTGTATAAAGATGACAATTATACAATATATATTTAGCGTCCAACATGCGCACCATGATAATCATATCCACCTTTTTAACGAAATATAATAAGATCACAGTTAACAGTGCTCATTATATTTCCTTACAAAATATGCATGAAATAGCAAAAGCACGGCGTTTAAACGTTTTTCATATCTGTTACACATGAAGTGATCACTGTGCAAAACGAATCCGATAGTTGTGAATGGCGTGCTGGTGTGACGACGTCACGATTTTGTGTATTTAATTATTATTGATTACGTAACTGACAATATGTGCATTCGAGGCATTACAAGTTTGAAAGTTGCGATGATCATACAAAGCGCGGCAGGGCTTACGTGAATTAAACTGCGCTCGAATAACTGTGAGCTAATCTTTATTTGTACCGGAAATACAACAAAGGGCAAACAACAATCCCATTGTGTCAATCAACATACCATGAAATCTACACGGTATCATCCCGTACAATATGATGTTGCGGCGTTCCTGTTATCTCTCTGTGTTATGTCGTACTGCACTTAGCCTCGCCGAGTCTCAACACAATATTTTCACGAGTGCCGGTGTTGTCGCAGCACGAGACGCTGAAGCCACGGGCATTCATGGGAGACGTCACCCAAAAATGAACGACACGCGCGTGTGCGCGCGTGCGCGTGCATTGACGCAGTGGTGAACGCGTGCGCACGCTTGATTTTATTCCAAGAGAAGCTGTCCTAAGCCAGATTATAGAGCTCAATTGTCGTGGGGTATTTTTTTGTTGTAACCATGGTCCGTAGCACATAATGTAAATTAAATTACTCCCCTAACATTGCTCTTGGCTAAACAAAAAAGCACCCATCCCAGACCCCCCCCCCCTCCCTCCCGTCCGCGTTAGCCGCTGGCTGGGTCGGTTCCTATCAATGAGCGAGTGAAAAAGAAAAGCCGGAGGCTCGGAGAGAGAAACATCGCGGACCCTTAATGAGGCAAAACTAACAACACATGGTGTGGTGCATAAAGCGAGCAGACGCAATCTACTTATGCCATAACGCGCACACTCGGAGGGCTGAGCGGTGAGCACGCTTCACCGAGACAGTTTGATAAGTTATCTTAATTTAAAGACAAAAAAGCGAGTGACAGCGTGTTGAGACTTGGATGTCGACTTGTTTTCAAAGGAGACGTGGGCGCTAAAGCAATGCGGAACCCAATTGGTACGATGTCAGAGACTTCGATGTCAAATACTTCGATTTCAAAAACTTCGATTTCAAAGACTTTGATTCCAAAGGCTCCGTACAGGGGGTCGACGTAGGAGAGCAATATCGGTGTGTAACAAAATTATTATTAGAAACCAGGAAGCGGTATCAGGACAGCGACTGAACAAGTGCGAAGTTTAAAGTCGTACCCAGTGTGTGGGTCACGGTTAGGACAATACCAAAGTTCTCGCTTTCACATCAACCCACAAGGACCGTGGGCCGTCAACAGTCGAATGGTCCGGGAAGCGATTTAAAACGTAAAAGTGCGATTTTCTATATACTCGGGACATCGCCCGAGGAAGAAGAATACTTCGATTGAAGCTGTTGTTGAGTGACTCATGCAGCCAGCTATGGCTGCAGGGTTTTGGTGGTACATGTTGTTTATGCCATTTATTGTGAAAATTCCGTCAGTTCCTATGATCACTGTTTCATTGCTGTCATGGCTTTATTTTGGTGATTTCGAAAAGTGTATTGGTTTAGCCATGTTTGTTTGTTGTAGTACATAGTTAAACTGATGGCCTTAATCTAAGTTGCCTTGTGGTTGTTGTTGGTTGTTTGACTTGCATCCCACTGGGATTTTTGCACACAGCGTTGGTGTGCGGTGTTTTTTCTGCGATATTTTGCTGTCTTTTCTTGGAGTTTCTGTTTGCACTCAGTCACATATTCACTTTAAGATGTTTTTTTGTTCATGTTTTTGTTTTTTGTTTGTTGCGGTTGCACCCGATTCAAGAGCCGAATGGCTCACAGGGCTATACCTAATACATGAACTTGAGCTTGAAGTTTTGCAAGCTCATCATTAATGCCTGGGACAAAACGTGGGCGCTCTGAGATTCATCTTGAATTGCAAGTGTATAATTGTGGAATTCATAAACCAGATTAGACTGGATGGTATCATCCTTTAAAGAAAGGAGCAATGTATAGGCTCCCGTGAAGATCATAATGATGAACAGAGTGGTTCTCAATTGAAATGAAGCATGAGGGATACATGTTAAACTGGATCCAGACTAATGAAGGTTGAAACAAACTGCATGTAATGTATATTAGTGAAAGGCAAACGCATTGCGAGAGTAATTATCGAAGAACACAATTTTGTTCCTTGTAAAAGGCGGCTAAATTAGTGTTTGTCGAGGTTGTAGAGATGATAATTACCCTCGAACTCAACTAATCCGATCCCGGAATCGCTCTATGATCGTTAACAGGAATACTCGACAGTGAATCTGCACGACTTAGTGGGAAGTTAGTTGCTGTTGTGGATTACTACATAAATCAAGCGGCAATTGTGTGCCAGTGTCATAAACTATTGAACGAAACATTTTTTTTATTTCACCAGCTAAGGCCCACTGGGCCACGCAGCTCTTTTTCTGAAGCGACCTGGCCACAAATGACAGCTCAACGAAGTGGCTCATCACGTGGACATTTATCGCAGCCAAATACTCTAAAACGCATGTTTAGTCGGTTCTAAATGTGGAGGGGAAAACCGGAGGACCTGGAGAAAAATCCACGCGACCACGGAGAGAGAGACACTCAAACTCCAAATATATAGCAGCAGGCGTCAGGGGATCGGGATCGAACCCATGTCACCTGTATACCAGGTGTGGTAGTGCATATCTTGCCCCCCCCCCCTTCTGCTCTTTCGATTATCCACTTAACAAAGACTTTCTTTTGTGATGTGGAATTTACACCTGGGGCTGAGATCCGTTAACAGGTGACGGGACCCTCCCACCACACGTGGCGCTCACAACGGAAACGACTTTGACCTTTTACCTTTGTGTGATAATTAAGACCGCGAGTGTTAATCGCGCCGAGACCAAATAACGAAAGGTGGTAAAATAAAAGCGTAATGATGACAATGAAATTTGAGCAGGTGATATGCACATCATGTTTCTTTCTGGATATTAGTGCATATTAGTGTCGTAAGAATAACATCTGTATTTGATTCTTGTGCTGCAAATGTTGTGTTTCCATTCAACTTCCGGCATAACGACTGAGCCATCCGTCACATTCAAGAACAGGACGCTGACGCAGGCCTTCTTCTCTGCCTGACAGCCACTTACAAACTAAAACATTTTTTTGTATTTAACCAGGTAAAGCCCAGTGAGCTATAGAGATATTTTTTCAGAAGCGACTTGGCCACAAATGAAATCTCAACGAAGTGGCTTATCACGTGGAAATTTACAGGAGCCAAATACTCTAAAACGCGCGTTGATTCTAAACGTGGAGGGAAAAACCGGAGAACCCAGAGAAAAATTCACGAAACCACGGGGAGAGAATGACGCAAACTCCAAATATGCAGCAGCAGGCGTCAGGGTCGGGATCTAGCACACAACCTCCTGTATACCAGGCGAGGTTGTTAACATCTCCTATCCACCCTCGGCGTGCACTGCGTGCTCACTCTACAACTATCCAGATGAGACTTGCTCATTTTGCGTACAATCTGCCACAGGACCAATCTCTCCTCTCAAGAGCTGGAGAAACGTAACCCTAAGGACGACATTCTAATGATATGGTTCCTTGTGTGTTTGTGTTTGTTTATCCTCGGAGGTGGGAGAGGCTTAGACCAGAACACTCTCTCCGAGGGCCACAAAGCACTTCAGACTTTCCACTTGCTGGGCCAATGAGCTAGGGGGAAGTACTTTAGCTGTTTTTATCCAAGAGGGGTCATGCATTGGGGTTTCATTTCAAGATGTTTTCAGTCGATTATTGAGCGTTAATACACGTGCGAAGACACCGCAGCACCCAGAGAAATCTTACACGCGTGTGAGGGGACAACGCTCTATCCCCGTACAGATGGAAACAGATGGCGATTAGCCCACTTGCTGTCGTGTGCGAGCAAGTGTATGGCACCCTGATGCCCACGTTTGTGTGATCCACCAACGCTCGCCGGCTGGCTTCCTGCCTGGAGTCCAGGATATGTCGGTGCCGTGATCGCCGTCACCATCAGCCACGATGAAGAACTTTGTCAAGTCATCGCCGTCCCGTGTGGTATCTCAATGAATATCAGTTTAACACGTAGGCTTTCTCGACTAATATTATTCATAATGAATGTGTTTGGTCGGTGAATTTAATCGCCACCTCCGCCTTCCCACCTCTCCCTCTCACCTGTTGAGACCCCAAAAAATTGGAGACAATTTTTTTAATATATTTTGACCAATATTATTATATTCATGATTGATGTAGGGCCCTATTTTCATAGCTGGGGAATTGTGTACTGCCCCCCCCTCCACCTTCCACTAGTTTATATCAGAATGAGAATGTTAATCCGATGAGTTATGAAGCTCTTTTGCACAGATGTCCAGTAGGGGCAGGGGTGAGAACACCACAACAACAAACAATACACAAAGACGATAGGAGTGCAAAGTATACGAAATGTAAATACATGACAACTGCATCTTATTTTTATCTTACCGGGCAAGGCCCACTCAGCTGTTGGCTTATTTTTCAGAAGAGACCTGTTACAAATGAGAGCTCAACGAAAGTGGCTTAATCGCGATGACCGCTTCCTACTTGAAATCGTGGCTCCATCTCAAATTCAAGTCGGTGCGTTGTCACTCGGCTCGCGCCGGCTTGCCCTGAGTCAGTTGTGCGGATTCTGAAACGGCGGCCGCTCCAGATATACTTAAAACCAAAACACTACATTCCAGATTTGAAGCTTTCGTGACTGCAAGGATTCATATTCTTAGGTTTTTCGTTAAAGTCACGTAGGTAAAAATTAAAATTAATAAAAGTAAAATAAAAATAAAATTAATAAAAGTCAAATAAAAATAAAATATTTTTATTTTTAAATAAAAATTAATAAAAGTAAAATAAAAAAAATATTTTATTTTTATTTTACTTTTATTAATTTTAATTTTAACTACGTGATTTTACCGAAAAAAACCTAAGAATACAACACACTACAGTATGGTACATATTTTAAATGTACAGTACCTATAACATTTCAGTATTGTCAAACTGGCATGTACTACATTTGTAGAGTTCGCTTCTAATCTCATTTTTTGTTCCCGTTAATCATCTATTCAGCTTTGTTTCACTGCACCTTTGTAATGTTGCGTCAATTGCGTGTCATGTTCAGCCCTCCTGAGATGTAGCATCAATAATGTATGGTTTGCATTGTGTATCTACGGCGCAACCTTGAAGCTGTGCTCTGTGAAAACCTGTGGCCTTACAAGTATGGTGGTTATAAATAATAATGCTGATGATGATGGCAATGACTATCAGCCCCCTATTATGAATAATCAGTTTCTTTAGGATACCTTCAAGGCATCTTCGCGTATGTCTGCCGCACCACAACCACCGCATACATTCGCCGGGGTTGTTCTGCTGCCGAGTAAATAGATGTTGCTCACTGCTGATGTGCAATCACTCCCGACACGAAACACGTGTGCCAGTGGTCACTTTGCCCATGGCATCCCAACTATACCAACTGGTCATCCAGTTCCAACCAGTACATGATTGATCTTCTTCTCTATTTTTGCTCTCGGTCTGGCCAATATAAACATTTGCAAACGTGCACGAACCTCAGCGCTTGAAACAAAAGAGCCACGATACCTCGCTGCTCTCGTCGATGAGCTTAAACCATCATCACGCAAACTCCGGTGGTCATCGTCGCAGCTTCTGGATGCTGGCCACCGGACAAAGACGGCGGTCACCGCATCGCGCGCTTTCAGATGCATTTCTGTGGCCGTCTGGAATGCTCTTGCTTACAATATTGCGAAGCCACCGGAGCTATGTGCTCTTAAATCTCGATTGAAAACGCGACTTTTGAGAACTGCTTTTTGTTTTTAGTCTGTTGGCCGTTTTACCCGCGCCTCTGGTTAGCGCGGTGCGAAAGAAGTTCAACACACGTGGATACATTGCATTGGTTTCAGCTTCAAGTCATTCTCAGTTGTCTCTGAAAGGAAAATGAAAAACGTCTCCGCTCTTTTTGATGTGCTTTGCATGCAGAACATGAAAAGAAATATGAGTGTGTCAGGGCTATGCAAGATTTATATCTTTTTTTTTCTGTTAAAGTTGTGTTTCCACTGAGACGGCATCGTTGGTGTGGTCAAACTGAAAGTTATGATAATTACATGCGCGCTAAGTTATGGTAATTACAAGCGTGCTAAGTTATGTTGATTCGTTGCACGCTAAGTTATGTTAATTACATGCGCGCTAAGTTACGTTACTAGAAGCGTGCTAAGTTATGTTAATTCGATGCACGCTAAGTTATGTTAATTATATGCGCGCTAAGTTATCTTAATGACATACGCCCTGAGATATGTAAATTGAATGCGCGTCAAATTATGTTAATTGCATGCGCTTTACGCAATGATAATTGCATGCGCGTCAAGTTATGTTCTTGCGGAATGAAGGCAATATGTTTGAGAGTTTAAATGCCATTGATGTGGACGCTTCAGGAGAGAATGGTTCGTCGTGGTGTGTGTCTCTGTCCCTGCCTCCCGCATGCTCCATCGTTGGGGTGGCATGGCCTCAATCGCGCAGC
Source organism: Lampetra fluviatilis (assembly GCF_964198595.1). NCBI lineage: Eukaryota > Metazoa > Chordata > Hyperoartia > Petromyzontiformes > Petromyzontidae > Lampetra > Lampetra fluviatilis. The sequence continues at coordinate 1,139,192 of NC_136318.1, read as the reverse complement.
TGTGGCCCGGTGATGTCCCGCAACGGGTTCATTGTTACCGCCAGCAATGTCACAGCCAGGCGGAGTTTCGACGACGCTTGCGTGCCGCTGGAGGGGTCCATCCTGGACGTCTCCGTTGTTTCACCCTCGCTCGCTGTGCGCCGGCCGGGGGCCTTCTGCCAGGTCTGGCTGCGATTCTGGGATGGTGGCAGCAGCAGCTCGGACCCCAAGAACTGGGGGGGGATCGTGACTCGATTTGGCAGCCTGCAACACAGCAGCGGCAGAGAGATGATATTCTTTGAGTTATTTATGTAATTTGTGTTCCCCAGGCTGTCCGGGGAAACACACATTGCGTCGCACCCTGTTATTCTTCATATACTCAGGAAACCCACACGGAGTCGGAGAACTTCATCGCTCGTCGGATCCCTCCAGTCTAAGTTAAGATTGCCATTCTAATTGAGTCGTTGGATAGTTTTCACGAGGCTCCTGCATTCGCTTTTTTCCTAAGATGCCGTCAGCCCAATTCATGACGAGCTTGTGTGTTTATTGCACACGTGGGAGGACACCGGAGAAACGCCACGCGCACGACGGGGAGACGCGCCTATCCCCGTACGGACGGAAACAGATGGCGATCAGCCCACTCGCTGTGGCGCCTTCTCCGACTGCACCAGGCTACGGATCCTCGACAAGCCCCGCGGCATTCGTGTGACCCTCCGACTCGGCACGCTTCAGGGATGGTTGCTGGGCTCGCGTCGTGCCTGCTGCCAGCGCCACAACTCGCCTCGGCTCTGGACTTTCGCGCCGCAGAATTCTCCGTTGCCCCCTTGTGCCCGTGACGTTTTGTCAGTTTTACGACCGCTGATGTCTCCTGATGAGCACTAAGTGCACAAAGCTATTCCCAGTCCATTGTGTTTCACAAAATGAATTGCTATTTAAAACAAATACATATAGCGTAAGTTTATTCTGTCCATCATAATAACTGGCGGTCCTCTGTTATGTCTCGGCCGCTGTATCGCACACGGACAGAGCTGGATTCTAACAAAGCAAATGTGGGGGGGAGAAAATCTGATTGTGACCTCTGACTACAGATGAACGATGAAGATGCTGGGAAGGTCCTGCGCAGTAAAGGGAAACCAACCGGAACGTGTAGAAAACGACAAGAAAGCGCCTGTCGACGTGATTGAGGAGGCTGTGGTGGATGTAAGACGGCAGGTGACTGAGGCACGCGACTTGAGCGGCTGCTAATGGGAGGAGGCCTAACGGCAGATGGTGGGATGGTACTCTCGGGAGCTGGCCTTGGCAGTCAGACATCGGCTGTGAAACCGCTGAGGGATCGGGCAGAAGGAAGCGATGGCTAAGAGCGGTGGTGTTTGGTTTGGTGTCCTTCCCCCCCTTCCAGCACCTCCGATTAGTGCTGTTGGCTTCGTACGGTGCGAAAGAAGTTCGACATACGTACGATGTCTGTTTGACATTTTTTGTCGTGAGAAGATACAGCTAAGGAAAGATGATACATTAGATAGTTATTTGCTGCATTAAAAAAGTCACCTTTTTGAAATGTCGGAGTTTTTTAGCAACTTAGAGCTCGTTGTCAATCCGATGCTGGTGGATGGCATCCATACACTGTGTCGATCACGAGTGTTGTTTGGCCATACATCACTATGGCTGTCTAGTGCGGTTCGTGAACGAAGGTGGCCAGATCGGTTTAGATACCGCTCGCGACTGATGTGGAAAGTCAGGTCGTCGTGTCGTAGGGGATCGCACGCTAACCGCTGCACCATCGCTCCACCACACACGATCGTTTCCAGGACGTAGCGTGCATCTGTGTTGTCGCCATCCGTGCTCATCGCAGGTGCGGGCGAAGGACAACAAACATCAACAGTCCATGAGAGATGCTGATTTATTTAATATATAAAAACGATGACATGCAATTTTTTATTTTTATTTTCAGGAAGCAAAGTGTGCTCATATTATGGCGCATGCTTTGTCTGGAACCCTTAGCTTCAAATCTGCCTGCTTAGGGCCAACGATGACCCTAATCTGGGCCTGGCTCTTGCACATTGCGCATTTGTGCCTTGCGAGATCTGCCCGAATGGGTGTGTGGACCGTGTGTCTGTGTGTGTGCGCGCGGCGTGCAAACACACAACAACAAAACCATGGTTTTCGGCAAAACACTGCCGCAATGACGCGTCCGCTTACGCACGAGATTACAGCGGAGACAGCGAACGACGAAAAATGAGGCCACGTTCCATCATTTGAATTTGGCCTTGAGCGCCTCTCCTGTTCCCATTCTCTTGCTGACCTTTGGGCAACTCGATTCATCGCGCTGGGAAGAGGGAGAGAGAGTCGCAACAAGTCAACGTTAAACTCCTCACGCTACGCAAAGAGATTCGGCGATGCGCAGACGCAGAGGAGCGTTCACGCCGCGACCGCCCCCGTGTCGCAACTCCTGGCGACTCCTCCACGCTGCGATTGCCCCGCACTTGGCCCGCACTTTCCGCGTGCCGCACAGACGGTGGCACGCCGCAGGGCGGCGGGCGCTGTGCGTGTTCGACGGGAGTCGAGTACAACGTCGCGTGCCTGAACGTTGCTTGTACATGCGGAGGAAGAACCCGGAGACAAATCCACGCGACCACGGGGGAGAGAGACAAGCAAACTCCAAATATACAGCAGCAGGCGTCAAGGGTCGGGATCGAACCCGCGACCTCCTGCACACCAGGCGAGGTAGTTAACATCTCCAAGCCACCTGTGGCACCCCAAGGAGGATGATGAAACTAGGTGCATAACAGAAGGGACGTAGCCAGCAGTGCATAGCGCCAGGAGGTCTGCTCCAGACATAGAAGGAGGAAGAGAGAATGGGCTGATGCCGAAGTGTGAATGATTTGTTCTGAGCTATGAGGAGGTATACATTCACCGATGCAAGAAACGTTATAGGAGGGATGTCGACTTGATACCCGAGATTACCGTGCACGTGGTTGATGGAAAGTTCAGAGGTGAAGAAGAATACGCAAAGCAAACATGAGCTCAAAGCAAATGATGCCAGGAATTTCAGTCGTTGACGTAGCACGGTGAGAAATTGGACGCAGCATTTAATATAATAATACACAGTGTAAGTTTTCCGTGTCAAGAGTGATTGCTTAATTCATGAATGTGAATTGTTTAAGGTATTGCATTACAAAATGTAAGATATCTGTGCACTGCCATGTCAAAACACTCACTCACACGCTCTCTGTCTCTATATCTGGATTTAATAAACCCGCATGCCAGCGGTGATCATTAGCGAGGCACAAAAGGTGGGCCCGGTGACTCTAAGTCAGTGTGTACCTCAACCAAATGTTAATAATTATAACACCCTGTCTGGCAATAATCTCACATTCAAATGTAATTACGTAATTATATACCCCTCGGCTCCTGTTGATCGGTAAACACGTCATGATATATCTATACTTTGGGAGGTGGTAATTAGTGGAGTTGAAGACCCTCGTATTAAGCAGTTTTTATTTATTTAATTTTTTGTGGTTGCTGAAATGTATATGCCATAGGGGTGGTGTTCCTAAGCTGCCGAATTAATTTTGATGAGCCAAGGTTGTCTTAAAAGGGCTCAATCTAATTATAAATTGCATGTCTCTGCACTTTTGATGTACCCCTTGATCGTGGAAAGCCTGTGAAGTATAAATATATATTTTTATTTTACAGAGAAGCTGCATAACTTGATCTGGTTTTAATGTTTTTGGTGGGGAACTGTCACTTGTTGAAAACAACTTACCTCGTGTAAGAGTCTACGGTGATGTAATGGCGTGTGATTGTGCAGTGTATTAAAAATAACAATCATAAAACCAGGAAAGATGTTGCTCTTTGATATGCTCAACTTTTTGTGTGTTTAGTTTATTGTCCTTCCTCCGCACCTCTGATTAGCATGGTTGGTTACGTACGGTGTATAAGTTCAACACGCATACGATGTGTAAGTCCTCGCTAAACACATGTTCCACGTACGTATGTTGAACTTTCGCACCGTACGTAGTCAACCGTGCAATCGGAGGTGCATTTTCACTACAACTCGGGTCTTCTATTCGTAATGCAGAATGCGCCCATTATAACGCAGAACGCTCCTTGTTATAACGCTGAACGCGCCTGTTATAACGCAGTTTATGAGCGATCAATGATGAACTACTTACAGTGATACAGTAACGCTGAGTGATGCAGCAACGTGGTTAAGGCATACCCTCACTAATAGAATCGTCGTTTCTCGCCAAACTTTCTCGTTACATCATTTATGGGGAAATCGTTTTTGTTTTGACGCGCCAATTTTCAGCAACGCATCTACCGCGTTGAACGAGGACTGACTGTACGCATATTTCACACCAGGGATGAAACGAGATTCTTTTCCTGGAGAAAACCCACACATGCCGAGAGATAGCATCCCACATTTCCCCAAGACAAGGTTCTATCATCTCGCTTGTTTTTATCGCCACACGCAGGCACCGTGTTTTCTCCCCGGATGGCCACCACACACACGATGACTCACATCTCTTAGCGATCCACCACCCACACCACTTCTAAGGTACTGGCTCATTACGGAAGCACAGTGGATAACGATCACAGCAGTCACTTGCCACGTGAGGTCCACAACGTCACGTGGGGTCTACACCGTCACGTGGTGTCCACACAGTCCTCCTGGCAGAGACCCTGCCGATGGTAGAAATAAATCGACAGATTTCACCACCGGTGCAGGCTCGAGGCTGAGTCCGGCCACACCTAACCCAGGACGTATTTTCAAAACAGTTGTTTGTGTGTGTGTGTGTTACGTGCATGCAGTCGCCGCAAGTGATTGGGGCGGCAACGCGGTGTTGTAAGAGAATCTCCTTGCGTGAAGGAGACGTCATTCATTTGTTGTCTCCCTGTCCTGGGGCCAGCTTGGGACATTTCAGAAGCACTGTGGCTCAGAAGCCGGACGCGCTGTTTCCCCCAGAGCCAATCTTTCTCTCTATCCTTCTACAGTACACCCAGCATTTTGGCCCTGAGCAGCCAGCCAACTCACCCACTCTCTCTCTCTCTCACCATGTTTGTTTGTAACCGATTTTTTTTCTACAAAAACAAATTTTCGTTTGAATTTTTTTTCAGAAAGCACACCATTTGTTTTCATTATGTAAAGGAGAAAAGGTTTTAGAAATAAATAATAAAATAAACATCCAATGCTATTTTGTTTTTTGGAGGGTGGGAATCCAAGCGTCGATCTAAAATACATTTTCATACGAATCTCCAAAAGCCACTTAAATGCGGCTGTAAGTAGCGCTCACAATGGAAGTAATCTCATCTCGTCATTTCATCATCAGCCACGAATCAGGCCACTGTCCAATGAAGAACCTCACCCCATACCCGTGAATCATTCCTCACGGCGCCGCGGTCCATCTCGCCCACCCGCGCTTCAGATGACATTGACCGTGCGTTGTTTTTGGGGAAAGCGATGAACTCTCCGAGTCCCCTTAAAACGTTCCGTGTGAGCCTCCAAAACCCCCTTCACCTGTCTCGTGGCCCGCGATAGCAAAGCACAGACACTCTCCGGGAACTCGCCCCTCACCTCGCCAATGTCTCAACAAACGCAACGTGACATCCTCGCTTATATCTGAACGATTCTGCTTCCAATTCAACGAGGTTGGACTCACCATGCACAGGGTCCGTGTCTTGGCCATAGCAATGGTCCGATCCAGCGGAGGAATCCACTTTGTCGTGCCCGATGATTCCTCGCGCCTCCGGCTTCGTGATCACCGTCCCAAACGGTGGCGCAGGCCTCGTGAACACGCGCAGCTTCTGCCAACTGTGGAGCCGTGATCGTGTCGGGGGTTTGACCATACTTCACCACGCTGGTCAGTGTATGTACGTATGTGTGTATGATGCACTTCTTTCACACCGTACGTAGCCGACCGTGCTATTGGGAAGGTGCTGCGAAAGGGCAACAAACGTAACACCGTAAGCAGTGCGGTGCCGATTGAAGGCATGAGTCCATCAAACAAAGGCGGTGGTCACTGCATCGCGCGGCGCTTCCAGATGCGCTTCTGCGGCCGTCTGGAACGCTCCTTCCGATATTAGGAAGCCGCTGGGAACGATGCAATTTTATAATCTACATGAACAACTCGTTGTTTAGTTTGTTGTCCTTCCACCGCACCTCCGATTGCAGTGGTTGGTTACATACGGACGCGTTAGAAGTTCAACATACGTACGTTTGGCAATACAAGTACAATAGCCACAGCGGAAAGTCACCATCTAGAGACAATCAACAAGGTAACCCTGAATCAATACATTGCTGGACGAAGGCCTCCCCACACCATGTTGGTCGTAGTGTGTTGCTTGACCATACTTCACCACGCTGGTCAGTGTGCGTTGGTGCGGGGGAGACGCTCAGGAACTCTACCGGATGCCGCAAGGCAACCGATATCATCTGCGGCTGAGAATCGAACTTCGGTAGCCGGGTTTGTAGCGCAGTGCGCCAACATCCGCTGTACCACGGCGCTCAACTCTGAGATATGCAGAGTGACGAAGAGTTATGATATAGATATATTTTGAAATCCCACCTGGTCAGTTGTTTTAATGTCCTCTCACAATGGCGCCTCTGCTCGCGTAAAATAACTCCTCCCAGCATCATTGTGCCCTGCCTGTTGAAAAGCCATTCATCCTCCCACACAAAACAGCCTATGCCCCGCTGCTAGGGAGCTCTGCGCGGCTGTCAATACTCCACGGCACAGCGTTACCAGCATTTAGTAAAGTGCTGCCCACATTGAACAGATTTGAATAGCGCACAGCAAACACAATAGAGACACGTGACGGCTCTATCCATCCGCGCTAGTTATGGCCGTTAATAAGCAAAGGAAATGTCACTGAATGCCGGTGACAGGTGCGTAGGCCGCCTTTGCTTATCCTTGACACAGCGGGAGCCCACGATGTGTCACTGCGTCACCGCGTTTTGTCCGTGGAAGAAGACGAAGAGGAAGAAGACGCAAAATAAAGATGTGATTTTCAAAGCAAGAACTTCGTTTCAGCAGATCGCTTTGTCGATTCAATTCGGGTCATCTTCACATCGTGGCTTGACTCCTACCGATGACAGCAAATTCATTTGACGGTCGCCCTACGCAGCCCCTCCGCCAGTCCGATTCTGGACGAAGACCCTTCGGCCACGCCGTGCAAGCAATGCGGAGTCGTTTTACTGTGTTGCAAGTGCAGGCCGGTACACACACACACGTGGCATTGAGTAACCGGCTCATCCAGACCGGGTGAAGGCAAGCAAAGTGGGGTTGATTTAAACCAAGGAGGCGAAGTGCATAATAAGCGTCGCGTGATGAGTTGATTATACGTGTCGCGTTAAGTTTTACGGCAGTGCCATTAATGCGAGGATTTAAGGCGACGGACGGTACGTTTCTGCAAATATGCGGGCAGTGCCTCGTGGTGCCACGGCTAGTGGCACGGCACTTGCGGTCAAGCGAGGTCGCCGAACTCGTTCTCTCAGCGCGTCCCGTGCCTCGACTCTTGGCGAAATCTGCGTGCCTGGGCCGAGAGCACAGTGAAGTCTCCCTCGCACATTCACAGGCGCACAATTAGCCCGCGCGTGTCTGTGCGCGGCCACTCGGGAGACACGGGTGCCCGGGAGTGGTATAGGCCACTCCACACCCCTCTCGTGTGCAGTGCTGGCCTTCGTAGGTGCTACTCGCGAACAGCACTTGGCCACTAATGACAGCTCGACGAAGTGGCTTACCACGTGGACATTTACAGCGGTCAAATTCTCTAAATGCACGTTGATTCTAAATGTGGAGGGAAAAACCGGAGCATTTAGCTCATGAGTGAAATTCGTCGTATCTCTTAAATGTTCTTGCTGATTGTCGGTCTCTCTCGTCCCCAATCTGTCTCCGTGCGTCTATTTTACTCTTGGAATCTCTGTGGAGTAACTTGAGCGAAATAATTGCTGATGGCCTAGATGTTTGAGTTATTTTTTTGCTCTGAGGGGGGGGGGGGAATTAAAATGTTGTACAAGCGCATTGACTCGAACGATGGATAGCTGCCAACAAACATAACGAGAAATGTAAAATGCATGAGTTTGTAGGCTCTGATATTGAGCTGTAGTATTTTTCTTACAAGTTGTTTCTCTTTATTCAGCATATTTCTGATTTAAAAAGCCTGTCAGCAAAAAGAAAAGAAACACAAAATGGATGCACGAGGCTGATTTTTTTTTTTACAGGAATTTGTTTGTGAACCGTTCGTAAAATATAGAAATGTGGCCTGAATCAATGCAAAATTGCACATGGAGCATTCTGTGTATTTGTATACCACACCTTTTCTTTGAATAGCTGGCCTCTATAGTTTGCTCTAGTAAAAAAAAACTTGATTGATACATGATTTAAATATTACACTGTGTAACAAGAAATATTTGTCCTTGTGTAGTAAGTGTTATTTCCTAATTGCTTATGCCTCAAAAGTACAGAAAGTGACTATTATTTCCCAAAAACTTTGCTTTTGTGACCAGGACAGTGATATTTTAAAATGTACCTATTTTAAATGAGAAAACGTGGTGTGCATTTGTGTCTTTCCTTCACGTAAAGTCTTGGTCACAAAAGCCAAGTTTGTGGGGAATAATATAAATTTTATATACTTTTTAGTTATAAGCAATAAAAAAATAACACTTAGTACCCAGGTACAAAAATTGTGTTACAAAGTGTTATTTATGCATATAAAGAATACATCGACAAACCTTTATTTTTAAAACGTTAGGGTATTTATTATTCTTGCATTGCAAAAAATTACGAAACAAACATTGTGCCATTGAAATGAAACGTCACAGTAATCGTGCGTAAGCAGCATGCTGTGCGTTCAATGTCAAATGCCAGGATTCTCAGTTAGGTTATTTTGCATCAGATCGTGCGAGCGTAATATCAATAGTGTTTACGTCATGGGCAAATTTGCAACAATTTGACAAATTGTATCACGTCGTTAAAAAGTTGTGCTTGCTTTTCAACATTTCTGCTTTACTTAAAAATCTCATCAATTGAGGATTAGAGTAAAACAAAGAAAATACGTTCTACCTCCACGATGATAAACCCCAGAATAAACAACACGCGAATCGTCACCGTGTAAAGCGAAAGCCTCCGTTTAGAATGCATCATTGCTTGCTGGGAGAGTTAATCATCGCACTCTCCCAGTTTTACAAGGCACCGTTTGCCGATATCGCCCAACCACCCGAAGCATGCACCAACGTGCTTTGTAAAATGTGCAAAGCCTGGCCACTGTCAGGGACTTGTACAGCATCCGTTGGCAACATCACGCCGCGACCCGCACATTTGATTATGGAGTTGGGCACAAGATAGATGATATTTTAATGTACTTGACCCTGCCCTTGGAATTTCACGGTCCATTTCCATCCACCCCCCTTCCTCCCCCAAGTCGCTAACCTCCAAGACCTTTACTGTGCCGGCAGCAAACCCCCAAGAGTGGGATATTGTTCCTTGTGGCACATTTACATCACACACCCGCGCATGCACACGCACACACACGGTCCCTTTGACAATGCATTTTTCAAAAAATGCAAGAAAAAAAATCAAAATCATTTTTCAAACTGCACCGTGAGAATTGTGCACCCGGTTAACGTGACCGAGCGAGCGAGCGTGCCGCTACGGATGGACGGAGGGTATCTGGCCTCCTCCTGCTTGTCTATAGATTTTGATGTCCACGGTAATTAACATATGCGCGGATTACGTTGGAGTCCATCGTGTATACCACTTAATATCTCAATCTTCGTTTTCGTCTTGCTGCTGATGTTGATGTAGAGCAACGGCTGTGATTTGATTTTTGGTTTTGCATTCAGGTGGTTGCGCCAGACGATTGCTTCAGGAGCAGCGGAGCGGTGCATCATCGCTGCGTCGATGCCTTCTTCGTACGGTGTTTGCGAATCGGGCACCGAGTCGCTGTACGCTCTATAGTCTGCCCTGGATGACCACAGTCGCGCACCGGAGAGAGGTTTTTTTTTTTACTTCCCATTTGTGCCCCAAGCATCCGCGTCTGCTGCTGCTACGATTTGTGTGGCCAGAAGCTTCGTGGACGATCAAAGCCAGGTAACGTCTGTGCATCCTTCGTGTCTTTCACGAGGAGGTGTTTGCTCGCGATTACTTGTCAACTCCATTTGGCTATCCGATCATCATCGCAATCGTCGTCAGAGTTGAAGGTTGAGCACGTGGGTCCACAAGGGCCTTGCCACGTGACCTCACGGGATGGTGGTGGTAAGGGACGTTGTTGAGATCCTCCAGGTGGATGGCGGAGACACACGCTTTCTCTACGGATCTCTATGGGTCTCTGTGTATCTCTATGTGTCTCTGTGTATCTCTATTAATCTCTTGTGTGTTTCTATGTATGTCTATGGATCTCTATGTGACTCGATGCATCTCTGCGTATCTCTCTGAATCTTTGCTCACGTTGTCCACCATTCGATTCACCGTGGCGAAGGTAAATATTGTAATAACTGGTGCGGACAAAGATGTAAGGAGAACTTCATGAACAAAGGGAATAATAAATAAAAAGGGGAAAGAATGGTCAGACAAGGGGTTTGATGAGGGAATTCTTCTGGGATGGATGGTGGTGGGAGCCAGGTTTTAGGTAAGCATCCATATGGGTGGCTTTCCTGTAGACAGTGTCCCATTGAGCCATCTGGTCTCTTTTCGATTGAAACATCCAAGAATGGTAACTTGCCATCCTTTTCCACCTCCATAGTGAATTTGATGGCTGGGTGTATGGAATTGATGTGGTTGAGGAATTGGTTCAGAGCTGGTAGGTCATGTGGCCAGATGACGAACGTGTCATCTACGTACCTCTACCACAAGAACGGACGGAGAGTGGATGCCTTGATGAGATCTGTCTCAAAATTTTCCGTGAAAACATTGGCTACATCTGGAGATAAGGGAGAACCCATTGGAGTACCTTCAACTTGTTTGTAGAATGTTCCATTCCAGGTGAAGTAAGTGTTGATTAGGGCTGGTACATCAGCATTTAGTCCTTGTTGGACCAAATCTTCAATGATTGCAATAGTGTCAGGCACAGGAACTTTGGGAAACAAAAATACTACGTAGAAACTAACAAGCAAATCACCTGGAGATAGTGAGATGTCCTTAATTAACGATACCAAGTGAGCTGAGTTAAGTACAGCTGAGGTGGTGTTACCAGTGAAAGGTAGTAAGGTCTCAGACAGAAATCGGGCCAGTTTGTAGGTGAGTGAGTCAATTGTGGAGACGATAGGACGAAGTGGTGTGCCTTCTTAATGGATTTTTTGTAAGCCATACAATCTGGGTGGTCTCGATTTAACTTTGAACAGTTATGAGGTATATTGTGTCTGCAATGCACACTGCTCGCTCACTTGGCCGTAATGCCGTGTTTGTCACCGATGATTGCGATGACGACGATGATGAACTTCGTCCACCAGCACGGCTGTCACCGGCTTCGTCGCTGCCCCGTTTGTACTTCACACGCAGCCAAATGCAAAAAATTGGTCCCCTTAACCCACGAGGCATTCGTGGCCCTGACTTGCGTTTCGAGCGAGGTTGGGTGTCGGGTTGCCTCTCATTGCCACGCCAGGGTTATCCTGCGTTGGCGAGACGTCCCTGCGAGCGCGGGCACCGCCGAGCTTAGTGTGCACGTTCGGAGTCCAGCTCTTTGATTTCCACGGTTCCCTGGTAGCGTGGTGGCGTGCCGCTTTGTGACGGAGGCGCGCAGTTCGAATCTGGCAGGCCGCCCATTACCGTTACGATAATAATAATGGGCACAGTCTGATAATAGTAATTGCGGATGAATTTAAGGCGTATTTCAACTGTGGATCGCATGCGCCTTCGTGTATGGGAAGCAGAAAAAAAACAGAAGCTGCAGGGCAATTGGCCATACCTAAAGGGGGAAAGGCCACTTCCAAGAGGTTTAGTTTTCAAGGCAGATTTAATACGAATCTGACTTGTTACCAAAGGCAAAGTGTTGTTCCACAGTCTGCCAAAAGCCTGATCACCCCAGGATCAGAGCCTTGGCTGAGGAGTCCTTGGAAGAAGGCTATCCAAATGTCTCAGGGAGCTCGTTGGAGTGCAGTCGACTGTGCACTGGCCTCATGGTTCAACGTTAGCCAAATTGAAAAATCACCCGTAAATGACCCCATAGGAATATTCGAAGCCATGAGTAACATTAAGGCCTCCATATCACCGTTCCACTCATTCCAACGTGCAGCAGATATTTTGGCGAGTTCCACCGAAAATGGAAAAAAAATTAAAATGTATTAGTATTCAATCGTTTTAATATTTATATTATTTATTTGTTATTTGCTTTATTGTAAAAGTGACAAAGGTGTATATTTTTTTAGGTTAGGGGTAGAGTTGGAATGACTGTCCGATACACATCATCCCTAATTGGCAGTTATTAAATTAAAGGTAAGAAGCCGTTCCGATTTGCCAAATGTCGTTTCACGCGTGCCTTTCGACGAACGCAACCCGCTCGTAAATCGAGGAAAACCTCCGTATCTGGTTTACAGAGGTGGGACTTTGCAGCAGTGAGCATTGCTGATGAGTCCTAATGAAGACGAAACCGGTCCACAGTTTGATCTAACACTGTCTGACTGCCGATCTCGCTCGGTCGCATTCGCTCGAATTTTATCGCGATCGGGTGACCCAAGACGAGGCGACCAGCGGTGCACAGCCCGCTGCGTGTTTGTGCGTCGTTTGAAACGTGCACGGCGTCGTGGTGTGCGGCGCTGTGATTCTGTTACGATTGGCGCGCTCTCGCCACCGACAGATTTGACGAAACAGAGGCCGTTTCTCGAAGTACAAAACAAATGAGTGCGCGGCGTAACGCAGAGGTCGGCGACCTGCGGCTCCGGGGATGCACGCGGCGCCTCTTTGAGGACTGCAGTGCGGCCTCTTGGAAGTCGAATAAAATGGCTCTCATTGTTGTCGCTGCCGACCCCTGACAATGGAAGTCCAGTACACTGTGAGAGTACAGTTTACCATGGAAGTCCAGTTCACCATGGAAGTCTAGTTCACCATGGAAGTCCAGTTCACCATGGAATCCCAGTTCACCATGCAAGTCCAGTTTACCATGGAAGTCCAGTTCCCATGAAACTCCAGTTCACCATGGAAGTACAGGATACCATGGAAGTCCAGTTCACCATGGAAGTCCAGTTTACCATGGAAGTCCAGTTCCCATGAAACTCAAGTTCACCATGGAAGTCCAGGATACCATGGAAGTACAGTTCACCATGGACGTACAGGATACCATGGAAGTCCAGTTCACCATGGAAGTCCAGTTTACCATGGAAGTCCAGTTCCCATGAAACTCAAGTTCACCATGGAAGTCCAGGATACCATGGAAGTACAGTTCACCATGGAAGTCTAGTTCACCATGGAAGTCCAGTTCACCATGGAAGTCCAGTTCACCATGGAAGTCAAGTTCACCATGGAAGTCCAGTTCACAATGAAAGTTCAGTTCACCATGGAAGTCCAGTTCACCATGGAAGTCTAATTCACCATGGAAGTCCAGTTCACCAAGAGCAGGGGTCGGAAACCTGCGGCTCTTTAAGAACCACTCACTTCGTGACGTCACTATCAATGGCCACCGTCTCGTATTCCCCACGTTGCGTTGCGGCTCTTGTTGAGTTTTCTCGCCGAACTCGAGACATGTGTGTGACATGTGTGTGACATGTGTGTGTGCTCTGCTTGCTATGTTGGTTTCCCGCCCCTCTGGTTATCACGGAATTGGCGACGTGATTTCTCGTCTTGCCCATGATGGCAGCGGCAATAAAGATGTTAGGAGCTGAACGCCAACTTTCTGGATCTGCTAGCCACGGCGAGAAGGCCTCAGGAGAGATTTCTTGCAGCTTTTGCTGTTTTATCCCTTGAGGGAAGAGCGCAGATGGGACCTTTTTGTGCCAGTATCAAAGTATGGAAAATATAAGAATATTTGTTTAACCCTGCCTGGCAATAAAACAGGAGGTGTCAAGATGTCCGAACACCAAATAGACACCTATTTCCAATGGAATCAAGTTGGCATTGACCACACAGACGGTAAAGTCACGTAGAAGGGAAATAATACAATAATATAAATATAAAACAAGATAAATAATAAAATAATATAAATATAAAACAATATTTTTTTATTGTTTTATATTTATATTATTTTATTATTTCTCTTGTTTTATATTTATATTATTTTATTATTTCCCTTCTACGTGACTTTACCGAAAGAACCACGAATATTCCTCCTGCTTCATTGTCAGAAAGGGTAAAACACCTCCTACTACTGCTGCTATTATAACGCGACCGCGTCTCGCCTTCAAAGACTTTGCCGATACATCGACACCACAAAACAAAAATGAGCCACCGGGCCACAGCGCTCGTCCGTCATTAAAACCCGACGACGCCTGCTCGACGCTAAGCGAGGATTTTGGTTCATTTACACAGCGACAGCGGCGCGCCACGAACGCGAAACCGTCCGTAGGTGGCGCCCCAACGCCCGTGCGTGACGGAGGCGCCCACCGACTCACTCGCCGAGACGCCGTGGCGCGCACGTGGCGCGAGGTCTCGTTCCCCGCCGTGATCCATCGCGATGGCAACGATGATTCTTTGTGTTTGTTTCCCTTTGATGGAGGAGCGCGAGTGGGAGGAGGAGGGGGGTGGTCAGGTGGAACGTGAGAGCGCCAGTGGAGCGACAATACCGGTGGCAATTATTCGAACTAGTGCTGGGCCCCCCTTAGGTCGACTCAGCGGAAAATGAGTGGCCGGTGCGGTGGTGTGTAGACAAACACGGCCGTTAGGGAGACAAAGGCAGCCGGGCGTGGTGCTTGCCACCCACTCGCTTTCGTGTCCCGTACCGGCCTTTATAGGTGCTGACTCGCTAACAGCACTTGCTCCTCGTCTGTCAAGGCTGTACGGGGGTGCTTTGTCTTTGTAGCGGTTTGCGCTGACAGACGAACTGGTCCTGGGGCCACCCCTTAGGTTGACTCAGCCTCAAATGAGTATCTGGTGCCGTGTTTTGTAAACATCGCCACTCGGGAGACAAAGGCGGCTGGGCCTGGTGCTGTCCACCCCACAGCCGCGCGTGTGCTCTGTGTGCTCGCATGGAATTGATTGGTGATGCACATCGAGGCCGAGATCCATATATCACGCGCCTTAAAGCCCCGCGGTGTGGCTCATTCCCCGTGGCCAGCGAGCGTTTACGAGCACCAATTTAGTGATTAATTACCACCTAATTATCCTCGTGTGTTTTTCCTCTCTTGTTGTTAATTACAGGCGACCTCAGCGGACGCGTAATTGGTCCCGAAGTTGGGGGGTGGGGAGGTGAGTGAGTGTGGGGGGGGGGGGTTGATTCCCACAAACTCAGGTGACTTTCGAACGTGGGGCGGACGACGTGAGAGGTAGTAAGGATTCCACGACGTTGCAGTCTTTGTGATGGGGTGGGAGGAGGGAGGGGGGGGGGGTGCAGGCTGCGGCGTGGATGCCGTGCAGGGGAATGTTGAGTGTGCGCGGGGGGGGGGGGGGTGCGATCGCCACGACATCACGCGAATGCCTTCACTGCCCCAAAATACACTCGTACACGCGAATACCAAGCCTGTCAGTCCCTTCTCAGTGCCCTACCTTATTGCAGACCAATTCAGACCTTATTGGTCGCCACGTGCCACTTATAATTCTCAACGTTCATCGTAAATAGTCCCATCATAAGGGAGAAACACAAGGAGGGAGGGAGGGGGAGGGAGATCTGGGGCTCAACTCCCACGACACTGTTTGGCTTAGCATCCGATACCGCTTATATATCCCCACCGATGCGCTTTGTATGTCACATTTTTAATAATAATAAGAATATAATTTGATACTCGGTTTTTTACCATTCTATCTGGCAACAAAACTGACACCTTTTTTGCAAGTAGTCATGTTTACATAGACCACAATACCTGCAGTCATAATGCAAAGAAAAACATAACTCTGATAATGTGCACTGTCCTTGAAGTTGATTGGTCCACACCCGAGACAGCTTTCCTTAGAGCCTAGTCTCACATGGGTTGGACCAGATGTTTGCATTATGACTGCAGGTATCGTGGTCTATGTAAACATGACTCCTTGCAAAAAAAGGTGTCAGTTTTGTTGCCAGATAGAAGGGTAAAAAAACAATTATCATATTTTTACTGGCAAATGATGTTCCAATGGAATAATATAATAGATGTTTAATATCCTAAAGAACCACATGCAAGCTGGAGAGCAATAACCAGGTGATAATAATCCGGCGTTACTAACAGTTGCCCAAGGTCTGCAGTCCTCTATGTATCCTGAGATGTTTTCAGGCATCTCATGAATGTGTGTTGGTGTTTACAACTGAAAACGGTCTGAAATGGGCTACGCCATGCATCCTGAAGTGAGGCGTAATCGCGTATGCACGAACATTTGTGGCACTTTTTAGTTTCATTCATTTTTGGGAGTCGAGTCATCGCTTAGTTTAATTCTGCAGTGTCGAGCAAAGTGAGTGCTCTCTTGGCGAGATGCCGGCACCACTGCTTCGCTCCGTCATAGGGCATAGGGGGTGAATGCACCGACTCGCTCACTAACGCGCAAGCCGCAACGACGCTGCGATTTAAACAAATACTTTGTTTAGCGCAACGCCGATTTAACGCGAAGTTTTTAAACGTGCCTCGTGGAGTTAACACGCCGACTATTTATTATAAATGCGGAATGGCAAAGGTGGTCTGTTCACGTGTCACATTTCCCGGCTTACGCGTCGACGTTGATTAATAAGCAAAGCGGACGACACGCATCCTTCTCGTGCCCGTCTTGTCCACGTGCAAAAGAAACATTCCCCCACGCATCACAACAACCATTCGGTGTTCTGGGATGAATTCGGTTGCATTGGCTCAGCAAAAGCAAACACTCTGGACCGGTTTCTACATTTCAGTGCCTCCATCAGCAGAGTCGGTGACCATCCCATACTTCTTGTAAGAATGTGCTTTTTGTAACATATCAAATGCAGTTGTAACGTACGAACTTTTTACAGAATGTCCACAAGTCACGCAAATTTGCGAGACGCAATTGTGCAATAATGTTTGGTGGAACCAGCGATGCTTTGCTGAGTTTCAAGACCCCTTTAACACGACGATGCTGCAGAGATATGTTTGGCGAATTGATTTTTAAAGGGCATGTGTTGCTTGTTAATATCCGTGTTGTCGTTGTTGTTGTCGTCACATGCCCAATACTGTAATGTGTTTACATTTATTCGTAACTTGTCGAGCAGGCTTATTGCCAGTAATAATAACAATGCCACCTTGTAAAGCGCAGTAGTCGCTCGCTCTCCGAGACGAGAGGACGACCCAGAGGCGAGAGGAGGAACCTCAGACACGCGGGAAGGTCCCCGGGCAGTCAACAAACATCATTACAATAATCCCCAAGCTCCGCTATTCTAAATCGATGATTGTGTTCTTGGGCAATCGATGCGTTTTTACACGCGGGAGGAAAACGGAGCGCCCAGAGAAAACCCCACGCGCTTGCGAGGGAGCAACGCTCTATCCCTGCAGGGAGGGATCAGGCCGAGTCCACATCGTTGCTGTGCCGCCTGCTCATTGTCCATGGGCCGTGCAGCAAAAGGCAAAGCGCTCGCAGGCTGCGACGCCTCGAATACCGGCACCAGCGAGACGCGCTAGGGTGTTTGTTGTGCTGCGTCATGCGAGAGGCGCTGTCGTCAACACAGACACTGCCCCCCCTCTCTCTCTCTGATGTGCGTGGCTGTGTGGGTCACAAAGACAAAGATCCCCCCGTATAGCCTTCAACAGACTGTTGGGGGCAAGTGCTGTTAGCGAGCACCTACTCATGCCGGCACGCGCACGAGAAGGTGAGTGGCCAACATCGCTCCCGACCGCCTTTGTCTCCCCAAGGTACTCATTTAAGGCTGAGTCGACCTCGTGACAGTTTCAGTTAAGCGTCACCAATGTTGGCCGTGAGCGGGAATCGAACTCGGGTGGGCGGGTTCTTAGCGCAGCGTAGCGCTAACCACTACGCTACCACTTCCCTCTCCGCCAAAGACGAAGACCCCCCCCCGTGTAGCCTGGACACACTCGCGCCTTGCAGGAGCGCGGCGCCGTTCTTCTGCTCATGCAAAAGAAGCGACATCTCATCCACACGGAGATGGCACGAGCTGGAGGAGGCGGAGCAGGGTGGAGGAGAGAGAGCTGCGTGAGAGAGAGTGGCAGAGTAAGAAGTGTCCTCCTCGCGTTTGGGGTGGGAATTATTCTGCGCTCCTCTTTCCACACGCACACACACACGGCCTCCCATCGAGTCACCATCGTTTCTGCTCGGATCTCTGTTGAGTCTGTTCAAAGCGCTGAACCCAGGTGCTGTAGGCTTGGCCAAGAGGGGGCAGTGCCGAGTGTCAACCCTGCAGAATTACAACAGCGCGCAGCGCGGTTTGTTTGTGATGGAGACTCCGGTTGCAAAGCCTGAAACACCTACGAGCAGCAATGGCAAAACGTCTCCATTGCATGACCGCTCTAAACAAAAACATAACAACACGAGGTCCCGAGGCTCAGTGCGGACGGCGCTGTCTCGCGTGCAGAAGCACCGCCCAACGACCCCTCGACTCGATTATCGAGTCCACGGAACGAGTGTTACGACCGAGTAAGGCTGACCCTCTGCAAATATCTTTACACCTTCAACGTGAACTTACACGTCCACTGCCGAAGCCGATAATAGTTTCCCGGGAGGATCGGCTCCGGTTGTCGAGGTTGGGTTTTAAATTGATGGGAATATCGCCCGTAAATCCACCGCACTGACCGCGTTCCGAACAGACAAGGCGGTTGCGTGAACGGAACGCAGGAGGGAGCGCTCTGTGTGTGTGTGGCGATGACCCATCTTGGCCAAGGAGCCTCTGACACCTAGCAACAGGAGTTGGCGGGACACGTCCCGAGCGCCGCCTTTCTTCTCGAGCGAGGAGCAGCAGGAGGAGGAAGAGAGAGAGAGAGGGTCCGAGTGATCATTATAATTATCAGCGTGCCCACAGGCCGTCTATTGCCCATCGAAACCCATGCCACCATTCGCAAGCTTAGGTCACTGTGTATCACGTGGTCGCAGTCTAAAATTAGCAAATTGCCCATAGCTCAATTGTGAAGTAATAATTACCCCGGGTGTTAATTGTGGTTTGCCGAGTCTCCATTACAATAGGGGATGTATCGTTATGGACTCAGGTCCGTCGGCTTAATGCACACGGGATTCTAAAATGCAAACATTCTACTTGCTAATCATAGACGCGTTATGCATTCGACTTCAGCGTAAACATAGTCGAGTGTAATGTTCGGTCGAGCGTATGTAGCATATTCACAGTACGCGTAACACACATATGAATGATGCACACGACTATGACTGCACTTGCTTTCAGCAAATCGTGTGTGTGTGTTAATCTTCTTTGTCTAAACTCTATACAAAACGTGGTATGCTATCCTGGTCCACTGATGTTTCCCCAAGGACTATACGTCTTACGACAGATTGATTCTGAACGAAATAATTAATTTATTCTTCCCTCTAACGGAGAGGAAAATATTTCGCGTTATGGCCGATGGCCTTTAAATAATCATATTGCGTGTCTCAATATAGATCAAAAGATAAATTAATATAATGCTTTTTTATCAAAAGAGGCATTTCTTGCATGTGCGAGCCCACTCGCATTGAACGGAGGCTGCTATATAGTGCATGCAGTCTCACTCTGTCACGTCTTTGTCTATAGACGGTGTATGACTATGGCTAATACATCTACCCTGCGGATTGGCCGAGTGAATAATGCCCCCGCTCGCGTGCATTACTACTACAATGAGCCAAGACTGTCTGTCTGTGTGTCCCGCGCGTGACGTCACTACACGTGCCGCACCCCCCCCCCTCATTAATATTCATGAGCGGGTGGATTTTTACACTCACGCAGAAGAAGGTCGAGCGGAAATACATTTTGTTTTCTCAAATTCGCTTGAAGTTTGACGTTTCTTTATTGAAAGTGAATCTTATAAATAATTCTACGCAGCAACAAAGTGGATTTGGTGTCTTTATTTATTTCTTCACCACTTGAGACAAAGGGTAAGTCTAATTTATGCTTTTACATTATGATAAAATCGACATTTCTCGGTGGTTTTCTAGATATTGTATCGAATTCCAATTTATTTCAACCCCAGCGACCGAAAGCAGAAGAGAATAAAGTATCGGAGCAGTGAATTTGAACAAATTGAAGGTCAGTTATATACAGCGCTACAGTGAACTGCAGTGAAGTGTTTGATGACGTAGTTTCGTGCAAGATTCACTGCCATTATTTTGGCACAAGATACAATTATACTCTGCTCAATTTTTTCATAAATATTACAGCTTCCGTCGTAGGACGGGCAAACCAGCTGGCATACTCTACCTTTGTCTTGGCACTCAGCCGTACAATGTGAACCATGCGCCCGTTGAAGGCAGTTTTTATTTACAGTACTCAATGTTAGAAGAGGTTTGATATTTGTTTGATCTTCTCCACACACACACAAGATGAGTGTATCTATCGTGCATAATACGCTGTATTAGACGTTCATTGATTTCGCAGCGTTCAGACATGAACCCTATCGGTTTGCTAAAATCAAATGAAGTAATGTGTATGTTGTGTCTGCGCGTATGTCTGTGTGTGTGTTCCTACTTGCGTGTGTGTGTGTGATTGTTCCGTGTCTGTGAACCATGCGTGATTTGACGTCACATGCCAAAGAGTTGCTGGGACTTCGCACCTCCGATGAGCACGCTTGGCTGCGTACGCTGCGAAAAGAAGTTCAACGTTACGTGGGGAACCTGGTTTGGAGTGGTGATCATTCTGTGTGGTTATAACATTTATATGGCCAGGGAATTCTTCTAGTCCTGCGCTGTAATAGAAGTGGAGCATGCACGTGCACACGCGTGCATGCATGCATGTGTTTGTGTTCGATTCCCGCTCGCGGCCAACACCAGTGACGATTATCTGAACCGGTTCCGGGCCTCCTCTAGGTCGTTTCAGCCTCAAATGAGTACCTGGTGCGGTGTGTAAACATCGCCACTGCGGAGACAAAGTGGGTCGGGCCTAGTGCTGGCCACCAACCCCCTCGTGTGTCATAGGTGCTCGCTAACAGGACTTGCTCTAACATGGGATTTGTGTTTGAAGACTTGTGTGTGGCTGTGCGGATGGCAGGCGTGCGTATTCACTCGCAGTGCTCGTGTACAATAATACATCAACCCATCGTCGACATTATTCAACTCGTAATCTGAACTTCGCTTCGGAATGATGAAAATGGAAAGCAGATGACAAAATTCACACTCGTAATAAAAAAAAATGAAGACTCGTAATTAAAATCGTATCAACGGCTTGTAGTGCCACCCGCCGGTAATTATGATCATGTTGACAGATGTAACCCCTGTCTGCGTTTGCTCACAGGATGCTTTACTCAACAACAAAACATCTGAGAACACACGTGAGCCCAATGCTCCCCGTGGGAAAAAAACACAAAAAACTACAACGTACAGCTGTGAACTTGATGGTGCTGTCGCTGACAAGCCAAAGTCTACAGAGACGCCTATGCGTACGAACGAGTTAGGTTCCAGAGGTTTGTTCGTAAGTCGAATGTCCGTAAGTCGAATGTCCGTAAGTAGAATGTTCGTAAGTCGAATGTTCGTAAGTCGAATGTCCGTAAGTGGAATGTTCGTAAGTCG
>NC_136318.1:1000000-1112500 GCF_964198595.1 Lampetra fluviatilis | reverse complement strand
AGTGTGTGTGTGGTACAGAGTGTGTGTGTGTGTGGTACAGAGTGTGTGTGTGTGGTACCGAGTGTGTGTGTGTGTGGTACAGAGTGTGTGTGTGTGGTACAGAGTGTGTGTGTGTGGTACAGAGTGTGTGTGTGTGGTACAGAGTGTGTGTGGTACAGAGTGTGTGTGTGTGTGGTACAGAGTGTGTGTGTGTGTGGTACAGAGTGTGTGTGTGTGGTACAGAGTGAGTGTGAGTGTGTGGTACAGAGTGAGTGTGAGTGTGTGGTACAGAGTGTGTGTGTGTGTGGTACAGAGTGAGTGTGAGTGTGTGGTACAGAGTGAGTGTGAGTGTGTGGTACAGAGTGTGTGTGTGTGGTACAGAGTGTGTGTGTGCTGTTGGTGCCATCGTCGTTGCTGCTGCTGTTGCCTGCTGGAAGCGCACACGCCGCCTCCTTGAAGTCGAATGCGTCTCGTGTCGTGCGTTGCGAACGAGCGAGGCGGCATCTGGCTGCCTGTGAGCCCGGCACGAGCCGCACTCACCGAGGCTGAGCGCGCCGATCGTCCGCAACTTTAAAGTTTCACGCGAAAACAAACTCCTTTTTGCGGATTCTTGGTGTTGTTGTTTTATCCTGTGCGAGCTGTGTGTGGTGCCAGTGGCTGGGATATTCGTAGAGTCTATAGTAGCAGTGTATGGGATGTGTGTCTATAGTAGTAGTGTATGGGATGTGTGTCTATGATATCAGTGTATGGGATGTGTGTCTATAGTATCAGTGTATGGGATGTGTGTCTATAGTAGCAGTGTATGGGATGTGTGTCTATAGTATCAGTGTATGGGATGTGTGTCTGGTACTAGTGGATAGGGCGCATCGCTCTGCAGAAGGCGATTCGAGTGTTCTGTGCGCCTTATACTGGCGTCCGCCCGAGTGTGTGGCGTGCCCGGGTCGCGTGTGCGTGTGTGCTGCTCCTCGGAGTGGCACACGCGTGTGTGCTGCTCCTCGGAGTAACACGTGTGTGTGTGCTGCTTCTCGGAGTGACACGTGTGTGTGTGTGTGCTGCTCCTCGGAGTGACACGCGCGTGTGCTTTAACCTCCATGAGCACTCTGTGTATGTGTGCCTGCACTGGCGTGATTAGTGCGCACCCTTGCATTCGGACGGGTTCTGCGTAACAGCGCTCTGCGTGACCGCGTGCGCGCAATTGGGGTCCTCGCTCACATCATCTGCCCCGACAGTCTCGTCAAAGTTCATCGATCACGTCTGCGATGGCCCGAAGTCCGGTGGTAAATAACCACGCGTCTGCCTCGGGCTATAGCGGGTGCTGGGTCTCTGTATCCGCGTGCCACTGCGTGCGCCCGCCTGCGCGTGCATCGCCCCTCTCGCTGCACCCAAAACACCGGCGCCTCGGCATCTTCCGCGCCTCGACGGTGCCGCTGCTTGGCGCGTGGCACCCCGGGAGCTAAGCCCCACAGAGCGCCGCGCGCGTGAGTTCATCCGCGAGCGCGCGTGGTGTTCACGCGCGCAGTTGTGTCCATGCGTAAACGTGCGCGCGTGCGTGCGCGCTGGAACGGTGCCGATTGGAGAGGCTCCCTCCCAGCTCCCCCCCGCCGCCCTCCCTCAGTCGGGGCTCGTTGGCCCCGTCCCGAGCCCCGGCGACTCGCGGCCTCTCCCGCAGTCGCTCGTCAGCTGTCACCGCGCGCCGAGTGCGGTGTCTCCTGCACCGCCCCCTCGACTCCATCGCTCTGCTCCTGCCCCCCTCTGCCCTCCTCCCCCGCACTCCCCGCGGCGTCTCCGCCCCGCTGCGCCCCACAGGAGGGCGCTCGCGAGACGGAGCGGGCGGCTCTCCGCGGAGCGCTTCGCGACTCGCGCTTGTTGAGGGCCATCGCCGTCTCCTGTTCACCACCACCGCGGTGCATTGCGGCTCGAGACACATCGTGGGGTTGTTTTTGTTGTTATTATTTTTTTTTTGTCACCGAATTAGAAAAAAATGAACAGAGCAATTATTGTTATTTCCGTTGCCGACCGCTGTGCTAAGGATGAAGACAGTCGACAATATATATAGACTGTCTTCGCTGCCGAGCGCTGGGCTAAGGATGAAGACAGTCTACAGTATATATATAGACTGTCTTCGCTGCCGAGCGATGTCACACCGCGCACACACACGCAGAGCAGGCTACGGCCCTGGTTAGATCCCCCGTATAGCCTCAGCAGAATTCTGGGGCAAGAGCTGTTGGCGAGTAGCACAACGAGGTGGGTGGCCAGCACCCCGCGGCCGCATTTGTCTCCCCGGCGGCGATGTTTACACATCGCACAAGGTACTCATTTGAGGCTGAGTGGATCTAGGAGAGGTCCACGACCAGTTCAGATAATCGTGTCACCACAATCTACCGTACCGTAGGGATCAAAGCGATTCCTTATCAGCCCCAAATGTGTGTGTGAGCGGGAGAATAGCGGGCGTGGTGCTGGCCACCCACCCCCTCGTGTATCTTCATAGGTGCAACTCGCTAACAGCACTTGCCACGAACAGTCTGTTAAGGCTATACGGGCGATCTTTGTAGTATTTAGCACGAACAGCACTTGTCCCAAACTTCTGTGAAGGCTAAACGGGTGATAGTTGTCTTTGTAGTGGTGAGCTCGCTGAACTATGAACCAGGCGACTCGAGCTCGATTCCTGAAGCAATCCTGTGCTCAATCAGAATCTGTATTAATCCTGGAGAAATCCGATGTGCTATGAAACTGTTTTTCACAGATGTCCAGCAGGTCGACTCATCCTTAAAATGTGTGTGTGGTGCGGTGTGTAAACTTCAGCACTGGAGAGACAAAGGCGGCCGGGCGTGGTGTTGGCTACCCACCCCCTCGTGTGCCGTGCTGATCGTAATAGGTGCCCTGCAAACGGCATTTGTAACAGCATTTGCCCTAGCAGTCTGGTAAAGGCAACATGGGGAACATTTGTAATTGTTAAGCGCACTGCACTTCTATCCACGCCTGGATATCTGCATCATTGACGTGCTGGGTGGGGGGCGAGAGAAAGATTCAGGAACGTGTCCTGACCTAGGATTACTCGGACCGAATTTAATACCATCTAGGCAGGACTCCCTGCGCAAGACAGTCCACCTGCCGTGATGCGCGTGTCTCCTCCAGCGCACCGGGTTCAACTCCAGGCCATGGGCAAATATTGAGTCGAAAGCGGGCATCTAAGCTAGTCTCGCATCTCCCCCCAGGTCAACTGGGCCTCCAACGAATAGCCGACGCGGCGCCGTAATGCGTTCGCAGCAGGTGAACAGCGGTGGCAGAGCGGGGCAGACTCCACGCTCAGCCCCGCCCGAGCTGAAGTGGGCTCTCGTTCACAGCACTTGGCTGTGCAGTCTGCGTAGACTCCACACAGGGGGGGCATGGACACCATTGGTGCTGCTGCTGCTGCTGCCATCCCAATGCTTGTGCCCTAAACTGGCCGCCGTCCCTTTTCTCCACGCGCCAGCTTGGGAACGTGGATAGGAGGGACCGCTGCTTTCCGTCAGATGGTTCCCCGCAGTCTGGGACAGATTATAATCCCCCCCTCCACTACCACCATAGAAACCATTCCTCCCAAAAATAAAATAAAGTTCTGGCCATCCGTCTTCAATCGATTTTTTTTTCTCCCAGCAAAGTGCGGGGGACATTGCTGATGCTTGCTGCTCCCCATCGGGGCGATGCAGTCGTGGGCTGTGTGCAAGTTTGACTCGATTTGCCGGCACGACAGTCAGAACAACATCCGAGCCACTTAAATGCCCTCCCGGTCGCCTGTGGTGGAGTAAAGTGTGGGTACGCCCAGCTCTTCTAAAGTTGTCTGATGGCCAAGTTTGGGAAGGCAAAACGCGAAATGTTGCTTCGAGAGGTGGGGGGGGGGTGCTCGAGCTCCTTTCCGGCGAGGCCATTCCGCTGGCAGTGGCGTGAGTCGGCACTTGCAGGGTTGCGCCTACACCGTTTGCTTGGGGGAACAAGCGCCCAGCATCAGTAGCAGCAGCAGTGTCGTCGTCAGCAACAGCAGCAGTAGCGTGAGTGCTGTTCTGTGCAGGCTCCAATGACTGCGGCTCAAGTCCGCTTCGTAATGAATGCGAGAAACGAGATGAAAATGCCCCACGCCAATATGCCGTTGTGGGGCCCCACAGCACGTAGGAAGAATCCGGCTCCACGCCAAGACATTAAGGGAGACTGGTGAACTGGCAAATGTATAAGGAGGGAGAGAGAGAGCATGGATGGGTGGGATGGGTGGGAGAACAGAGCCTGCATGATAATCATGAGATTTTTTTTCATTGTTATTTATCAAGGATAGCCACACTGGGTTGCAGGAGTATTTCAGAAGCCTCCTGCTACATTTAGGATTTTATTTTAAGATGTTTTCAGACACTTACTGACGAATGTTCATTCTACAAGTGGGAGGAAACCAGAGAAGCCCCACGTGCATGAGGGGACAACGCTCTATCCCCGCACAGACGAGAACAGTTGGCGATGAGTTCACTTGCTGTACCGCCTTCTCCTGGCGTGCCCAGGGTAGGGCATCTCCTGGACGCTCACGGGAAGGGAGTTTCACGGCATCTGTGCGGTGATCCGCCAAACCTCTCTGCCTCCATGCTGCTGGATTACAGGCTACGTGTGTTCATTATGGGAGGGCAGGTGCATGTCAGGCGAAAGTCTTCGTGCGTCTTAAACTATAAACGAAACTATTTTTTATT
This sequence comes from Lampetra fluviatilis, assembly GCF_964198595.1. Lineage (NCBI taxonomy): Eukaryota > Metazoa > Chordata > Hyperoartia > Petromyzontiformes > Petromyzontidae > Lampetra > Lampetra fluviatilis. The sequence goes on along the minus strand of NC_136318.1, from coordinate 1,107,815 downwards.
GTTCCAGGTAAGGCCCAATGAGCTATGCAGCTATTTTTCAGAAGCGACCTGCCCACAAATGACAGCTCAACGAAGTGGCTTATCGTCACGTGGAAATGTACAGCGGCCAAATCCTCTAAACGCGTGACGTTCACTCTAAATGTGGAGGGGAAAACTAGCGGGCCCGTAGAAAATTCCACGCGACTTCGGGAAGAGAGAGAGAGAGAGAAAGCCACGCAAACTCTAAATACAGCAGCAGGCGTCAGGGTCGAGATCAAACCCACGACCTCCTGCATACCAGGCGAGGCAGTTAACATCTCCTAGCCACCGTCTGTCTCTTGCCTTCAGTCCCGCTGCTGCTTAGCAAGCGCAGGACGACACCACGCTACTAATTCACGCAGCGCGCTCTGTACGGCGAGGCAAGCTAAGGTCACCCGCTTCACGCCCCTGTTGCATGAAGGGCTCTCAACTTGTCAAGGGCACATTCAGCCTCGACCTTGTTCGCCTGAGCCGGCCAGCCTGGGTGAAGGACGTGTCGTGTACCCAGACCTTGCCCAACCACGTCTCATCTCGGTGCAGTGATCCTAATCCCCGTGCTACTGCTCGCTTTGGCAGTGGCTCACTCCGATGACATTCCTCATTGTCCGTCGGGGTCTTTTTTTGTTATTTTTCTCCACCACGTTCTTGAAATGTGATAGCAGCTAGACGCTCGTTGACCGGGTGATGTCGACTGCAATGACGTTAGAACAGTGGGCAAGGCGGCACGTGTTCAGTCAATATGAGGCTTTATAACGAGAACAACCCCCACCCCCAAAAACATAATGTTGGAGTTTGAACCTTCCCGTGGGGTTGATCAATGCCACTCCTCAAAGCCTTCCCCTCGCCCCTCCACTCCTTCTCGTCCCTCCCTTGGAGCCCTTCCGTGACCCCCCAAGTTGTCCTCTGTCACGCTCGCTCATCCCTGAGCCCTTGCACTGCCACTGCCATCTAAATAGCTGGATTTTGTGTTCCCGATTTTTTTGTTCTACTTTGTTGGAGAGCGCCTTACGCTAAAAGGCTCTCTATGAATAGAGAACACGGCAAGGCAGATGGCAGGTGGCATTCGCAGTTTCACATTGCTCCGGGTCTTGCGCTCAGATCGTAAACGTATAAAATCCCCGTCACTGGTCAACCAAGTTCTTATTTTCTTGTCGTGTGGAGTGCGACTCTCAAGCCGATATGAATCAGAAAATGTGTTGCTACACCGTGGTACGAGGATGCACTGCTAAACCAGTTTTTTTTAGACTACAGTTTATGTATTGCCTGCATTTGCCCGGGTGAAATCAATGTCCGTGCGGTTACCCATCTCTGCAGAGCCGCAGTTTTCATCTGCAACGCCTCGCTTAACATCATTGAGTTCCTGAGCAAGTCCCACTGCTTAGGATGTGGTGCCACGTGGCAGCGAGTGGCGGCGATGACTTTGCGTCACCGCTGCAGAGCGACGATTCGATTCAGTTGTAAGTGACGTCGCCACTGAATTGCTTTGCCTGGGAGTTGATGCATTTCGGGTACACACAGCCACTACCCACTCAACTTCTCACTCACTCGCTCACACACTCGCTCAATCGCTCACCCACCACCTTCAAATGTATATGTTGGGTGCAGTGCCACATTATGGTATCCGTCGTCGGTTGGTGTTCGTAGCCTCAGTCGCACACAGGTGGGCGTCTGTGCATTCGGTATTGCAATTCGTGCGTTGGGTGTCCACGTGTTCTGTGGTTTGTGTGATCCGTGGAAGATGGAAACCCGGTGGTGTGGTGGTGGGCTCGCTGATGAGCTGTGTGTGGAGGAACCTGGGGAGTGTGGTGCTACATAGTAGCTACTACACATGTAGCTACTCCACATGTAGCTAGTGCACATGTAGCTAGTACACATGTAGCTAGTGCACATGTAGCTAGTACACACGTAGCTACTACATACTACGAGGATAATCCGGCACTGGCTGACCCTCGTTCGCGTTTCACCTCCGCGCTTTGGGAAGAGAGCGGAAACAGAGCGGGGGATTCCGCGTGGGGCGATGTGGCGCCGTGGAATTGGAACCCCCGGCACGCAATCATGAACACGGAGTGTTAATTATTTTTTTCAAGATAAAAAAAATGACGAAATGCTTTTCAAGCAGATCATTTATATTTTAAAGCGAAGGATCGATACGGAAGCTCCGTTTGGCCAAGCCCGAGCGAGTGTACGGTTACGCCGTGAGAGGCGCCGTGGAAGCGTTCCGGTCGCATCCAAACGGCAGCGAGGAGGGGTGTGATGAGGAGGTGGGCGATGAGGAGGTGGGCGATGGTGGTCCCTTGCCCCCCTGGGTACAGCTCACGTTAGCAAACCCGTGGGGAGCCCTCGGGACGAATCGTCGTACGGCAGTGTAGTCGAATAGTACGTAGTTTTGTATCGTTGCGACTGTTTTATCGCACTGTTGGCATTTGTTTGTTGTTTTTAGCCGTGAATTTCACATGATGGCCGAGGATGTGACTCCTTCACCGTAGCACGTGATCAACCGTTCGTCAATTTCACAGCGAGCAGATGATCACCGGCGTCAAAAATTGGCCCATCAGGAAGCACTGGGCGGTGCCATCTGGAGTCGAATCTTCGCTCCGTGCAAAGTGGCTCAATCGTGCTTTGTTTATTTTTAGCGAATGTTTGCTTTTTAGCACGTGACTTTTACACGGTTAGAGCAACAGATAAACAAGCGAAATAAATAATTGCATCGATACATAGCTCGATACACGTGCATGTCGATGTTATCTATTGTGTGTGAGTGGACGTCAGGCGCCACGTAGCCACAGAGCCCTGCCACAGCCTCCTCCTCCTCCACGTGCGAGGCGACGCGTTCCCGCACGGCTCGCCCCGAATCATCGCACGGCCACAGACGATGAGCGCGATTGTGACGAGCCTCCAGTCAGCGTCGTGAAAAAAAATTCCAAGCCAAAATAAATATATCTTGCACATTGAGAAGACCGTCTTTCCGAGCTCATTCCATCTCAACAAATGTGATGCCATTGATGACGTGTGCTGCACGGTGCCAATGGTATATTATATTCACATCCTTTAATTCGGGAAAGCCTTAGCCGATTCTCACGGCTTTCAGGTCCTGCGTTGGGATGTTGGCCAATTCAATAAAATGTGGGAGGAAAGCAGAGAGTTGTTTTTTATTCACGGATAAACCGCCTTGCCTACAAGGGAACAGCACTGGAACATCGATGCAGACCGGGGGTCAGCAACCTGCGGCTCATGAAGGACTTCTGCTTCGCGACGCTTTTTGTTCGCGACCGCCACCGTCTCGTATTCAATACGTGGTGCGTTGCGGCTCTTTTGAAATATTGAGGGCTTTTGAGCGAATTCGGAAAGCAAAATTGCTCGTCTTGTTATTTTGCTTGTCGACCCTTTGACATGGGAGGATCCAAAAACCCTTTTTTGGTCTGCTGCCAGTGAACTTTACAGTCCGGCTGGGTTTGGAGCGTCACACTAAGCCTACACGATCCACTAACCCTGGTCTCAAGAGTGGTGAATTACAGGCCAGAGGCGTCACACACCCCGCGCTCACACACAGAGTGTTCGTTGGAAGTCAGTGATTGCTTTCCGGATGGGGAAACTTTTTCTTCTTGCAAAGAGGCGTGATTGTTGTTCTTGTGGTTGTTGTTGTATGAAGTGGAGGATTTGAACTCGCATCCTCCCAAATGCGTGTTGTGTGATCTATCTACGATACCACCCAGCTAGATATATTACATGCAGTAATATATCTTAAACGATGATGTATTTTGTATAATCATCGCGCAGTAATTGTACTTGTAAATCATCATAAATTACAGTCTTTCTCATTTATTTTTTACCCCACGTTTTTTTTCTCTTTAGTCCGCATAAAATGGTTTGACATTGAACGACCGCTGATGACTTTCCACAAAGTGGCCGTAATTTCATTGATGCCACTGTTATGATGACGATGATGAAGATGGGATAATTAATCAACCCACAGATAGAATTTGAACTCGCGCTGTCCCCAATTTGAGTGCGGAGCTCTGACACCCTCGGCACCGACGACTGCAGGGTTCCCGCAACGCCCCAGCGTCCGCTTTCGTGTCAGCGGCGAAACCGTTCCACGTTCCCACGCGGAACGGGTGACAGTCCACGTGGCAAATGTTGATCTCTCCACAAATCGGCACCTATGTTCGCGTTGTTTTTTGTTTAACGGGCGGTTGCTCGGCTGTGGACCCTTTTGTCTGAGATTTGACCTTGTGACCTTCTGATTGTCATTATATGGCGATCGGCCACAGTGCCACCTTGCCCATCGTTGGCGAGAAATTTAACCCGGCGAAGGCAGTAACAGAAGCGATTGCAATTGCCCTCAGGTGCTCATAAGTGTCTGCGTTCTCCCGACATCATTTACTTATGACCTCTATTCACATATGCATATACCGTTCATTATCCGCTGTATATCATTGCATGTGCAAAAAATATAGCACATCCGCTGTCACCTTTAATAGCATTTCATTTCAATATCGTATATTTGGTAAATGCGTTATAACAAATACAATCGTATATCATTGTGTAATTACAGTGTGTGTTGTATAATTGCATGTGTGATTGCGTATGGACTAAAGATTAAATGTCATGATGCATGCAATCAGACACGCGCACGGTGCTCACGCACGCCACACACGCACACACACGCGTGCACACACGCGCACACACGCGCACACACGCGCACACACGCACACACACACACACACACGCGTGCACACACGCGCACACACGCGCACACACGCGCACACGCGCACACACACATGTACGCACACACACGCGCATACACCCACGCACATGCACACACACGCGCACACACACACGCACACACACACGCACACACGCACGCCGAGTGGGCGAAGCGCTGCATGGGCCGGTGATAAATAGCGCCAATTAAAGGGAGCTGTGGCCACACGCGCCTGGATCAGCACAAATCGCAATTGACAGCCACTCGATTCATTTAGGAGCCGGGTCACAGGGGCACATTCTGTCTGGCTCACAGAGGTCAAAATATTGACAAAATAACGCAGTGTTTATTAAAGCTAAATTATACGTGCGGTCGGTGTTATGTTTAGTTATTAGTGCGTGCGTGCGTGCGTGTGGGGGTGTGTGTGTGTTCGTAGGAGCGAGTGCATTTTTTTTTTATGCACGAGGTAGCCACACTGAACTCGGATGCGACGAGAGCCCGGTTCAACTCCCCGGTTCCCGCGTCAATTCATGACACCGGCCTGCCAATACTCAGCCCCGGGGGTCAGTCCCGGGGGAGGCTTAGCTCGCAATGCCCGCGGGGGGTAACCGGACTGGAGAGCCCCCCGTACCCAGCGCTGGGTGGATAGGGGGCACGCAACGGGCGCCTTGTCCCACGGTGTCGGCCAGCCAGGGGAGAAGACCCGTCCCCGAGCTGTCAGCCCTTGCCCGAGCGGGAGATCGTCGCCTCTCTTTACCTTCGTCGCCTCTCTTTACCTTCGTCACGCGTCGGCGGCTGCTGACGTGTTTTGTTTCGGCCGGCGGTCACGTAGAGCCGTTGGGCACCAGGACGGCTGCCTCGGGGTCACGTGCCACGCCGCGGAGAGGGAAGACGTGGCGACGTGCGGGGAGACGTCGTGAGGGAGACGTCGTGTGGGAGACGTCGTGAGGGAAACGTCGTGAGGGAGACGTCGTGTGGGAGACGTCGTGTGGGAGACGTCGTGAGGGAAACGTCGTTGTGGGAGACGTCGTGTGGGAGACGTCGTTGAGGGAGACGTCGTGTGGGAGACGTCGTGAGGGAAACGTCGTTGTGGGAAACGTCGTGAGGGAGACGTCGTGTGGGAGACGTCGTGTGGGAGACGTCGTGAGGGAAACGTCGTTGTGGGAGACGTCGTGTGGGAGACGTCGTGTGGGAGACGTCGTGAGGGAAACGTCGTGAGGGAGACGTCGTGTGGGAGACGTCGTGTGGGAGACGTCGTGTGGGAGACGTCGTGTGGGAGACGTCGTGAGGGAAACGTCGTGAGGGAGACGTCGTGTGGGAGACGTCGTGTGGGAGACGTCGTGAGGGAGACGTCGTGAGGGAGACGTCGTGAGGGAGACGTCGTGTGGGAGACGTCGTGTGGGAGACGTCGTGTGGGAGACGTCGTGAGGGAAACGTCGTGAGGGAGACGTCGTGTGGGAGACGTCGTGTGGGAGACGTCGTGTGGGAGACGTCGTGTGGGAGACGTCGTGAGGGAAACGTCGTGAGGGAGACGTCGTGTGGGAGACGTCGTGTGGGAGACGTCGTGAGGGAGACGTCGTGAGGGAGACGTTGTGAGGGAGACGTCGTGTGGGAAACGTCGTGTGGGAAACGTCGTGAGGGAGACGTCGTGTGGGAGACGTCGTGTGGGAAACGTCGTGTGGGAAACGTCGTGAGGGAGACGTCGTGTGGGAGACGTCGTGTGGGAGACGTCGTGTGGGAAACGTCGTGAGGGAGACGTCGTGAGGGAGACGTCGTGTGGGAGACGTCGTGAGGGAGACGTCGTGTGGGAGACGTCGTGTGGGAGACGTCGTGTGGGAGACGTCGTGTGGGAGACGTCGTGTGGGAGACGTCGTGTGGGAGACGTCGTGTGGGAGACGTCGTGTGGGAGACGTCGTGTGGGAAACGTCGTGTGGGAAACGTCGTGAGGGAGACGTCGTGTGGGAGACGTCGTGTGGGAAACGTCGTGTGGGAGACGTCGTGAGGGAGACGTCGTGAGGGAGACGTCGTGTGGGAGACGTCGTGAGGGAGACGTCGTGTGGGAGACGTCGTGTGGGAGACGTCGTGTGGGAGACGTCGTGTGGGAGACGTCGTGTGGGAGACGTCGTGTGGGAGACGTCGTGTGGGAGACGTCGTGTGGGAGACGTCGTGTGGGAGACGTCGCGTGGTCGTCGCTCGCGAGATGAGACCACCTGCACACTCGCACCGCCGCTCGGAGCTTCGCGTTTTGAAATTAGCCGCAACTTAATTGCATATATATGTTTTTAAAGAGAAATCACTGTGTCGCCTTGTAGATCATATAATACATCACAATGAGTTATCACCTTCATTACTGCTTCAACGGGTTTTGACGAGACCGCTGCTAAGTTATGACAGCGATGATTGTTGTGTATATTCCACCCCCCCCCCCAAGTCATTTGTGAGTAATTATTTTCTTTCAAATTTGGACAACACGTCGACAAACAGTGGCTGTCTCTTTGTTGAAGGATATCACCGGATCTTTAATGTCCACTCTGAAGCGGAAGATCTGTGTCTTATGGTTGATAGAACTTGCAATATTAACCAGGGTTTCCTATTGGATTCGAACGACGATCGAACGACAGCAAGCGGTGAACATGCGACCACGCACTTGGGCGATGTCGCCGGGATAATCCATCTACGCCATCCTTGCTGTGGCTTGGCGTGTGAAGTATATCCAAAAATAGGTACAGAGATCTATATGAATGCAAGTTGCGTCATTTTATTTGCACGTTTCTTACACCTTTAAATTTGAAGCTTCCAACAAAATAAGCCGTTCCGAAAATAAATAAAAAATAATAAAACACGTACTCCGAATCCCGGTGACGCAAGTTCAATTCCCGCTCATGACCAACAACAGTGACAGCGAATATTTGTGCCAGTCCTGGGCCTCCCCTTGGTCGACTCGGCCACAAATGCGCACCTGGCGCGGTGTGTAGTAAACATCGCCACTGGGCAGACAAACACGGCGCTGGGCACCCACCCCCTCGTGCGCCGTGCCGGCCTTCATAGGGTACTCGTCGCTAACAGCGCTCGCCCCAACAGTCTGTGAAAGGCTACACGGGGGATCTTTGTCTTTGGCTGGGTGTGGGTGAGCTCACGGGTGGTGACCATCTCATTGTCGGTGTCTGTCAGTTGCCACTCGTTTCCTTTCACGAGTGAAGTCGCCGCGCTCGATGAGTTGCCGCTAATAGGCGGGTACGGACAACCTTTTTACTTGCGATTGGCAACGTGGGCATAATTGCGTCTGTGAGGGGATGTGTGTGTGTGTGGTTTTTTTTATGGAGTTTTGCAATTAGAGACAGTGTAATAGGTAGCAAGAAATCATAATATTCTGATGTCATTGCATGTGCAGTGAATGGGGGACTACTATTCGTGGCTACTGAGCAACAGACAAACAAAACGTGTCACCAAACAGACGCATCTGTTCGGTTCAAAAGCATAATTGCAACATGTCGCTAGAACATTGCGTAACGGGATGAACCCTTGCCGTAAGGTCAACGCGTGACGTCACTCCGTGAGGTCAACGCGTGACGTCACTCCGTGAGGTCAACACGTGACGTCACTCCGTGAGGTCAATGCGTGACGTCACTCCGTGAGGTCAACGTGTGACGTCACTCCGTGAGGTCAACGGGTGATGCCCCTCCGTGAGGTCAACGCGTGATGTCACTCCGTGAGGTCAACGCGGAATTCCACTCCATGAGGTCAACGCGTGACGTCACTCCGTGAGGTCAACGCGTGACGCCACTCCGTGAGGTCAACGCGTGACGCCTCTCCGTGAGGTCAACGCGTGATGTCACTCCGTGAGGTCAATGCGGAATTCCACTCCATGAGGTCAACGCATGACGTCACTCCGTGAGGTCAACGCCTGATCCACTTTCACGCGACCGTCGCCCGATGTGTTGCCGATCGCGAAGCTAAAGTCTTTTGTCGGCCATTCGCTTTTTTTTGCCCGATGAACGTGGGGCCAATTTCTCTTTTTGACGAGGCAAATATTGGCGGTCGCGTAATGAAATCTCTGCCGTGCACACTGAAACAAAGTAAGCGTTTCTGAAGTCCACTTAACAACAAACAAAAACCCGCTGCTTGTGAAAATAGCTGCGCTTCCGAGTGGCCGTGGGGATGCCATCGTCACGTGTGCTCTTCCGTTCTCAACCACGGCGCTTCCTCTCCCACCTCCACTAGACTTGCTTCCTTCACTTCTTCAGACGGAGTGGTTTACAGTGGCATCTCGCTATCGATCACAGTTGACATTCGCCACTTTATATATAAGCACGCCATTTACTTATTTATTTGTTCAGCCTTACCCAGGAGAGGCTCACTGATAATTATCAAGGCACGCTTTTCAGGAGGGGTGCTATACATAGCTTGTGTTTGGCCGATTTTATTTTTCGAGCGTGATTGTTGCGTGCAAGGACACTACAGTGCCCGGAAAACTCGAAATTAACCCCCCCCCCCGCCCCGCTGTAAGCCTTCACAGACTGTAGGAGCAAGTGCCGTGAGCGAGTAAGCGCCTGTGAAGGCCGGCACGGCACACAAGACGGGGGGTGGGTCCCCCGTGGCGATGTTTACACACCGCACAAGGTACTCATTTGAGGCAGATTCGACCTAGGGGAGGTTCAGCACCGGTGTTGGCCATGAGCGGGTATCGATCTCGGGTTGCTGGGGTCATAGCGCAATGCGCTAACCGTTGCACCACCGCTCCCCACGCCTGTACAACATGCGCACACACGGGTGCAGCTGTATATCAATCATTCTGAAACCCACTTCATGTACTGCATTCCACATACACTCTATTAGCTATAAAGTAGATCTTACGACATATCGCATTCTTGCATGCGTATATTATATGTAACGTTTTTCTTATATCAATTTCATCTCACCAAATTAGTGGGCGTTTTTTTATCCGCAAGTCATCAGGCTGAGATGAACACACTCGCATGAGATGGACAACCGAGCTAAACAACCGTGGCCCAAAGCTCAAGGGGTTCTGACACAGTGATCTGACGTGGGCACTCTGCCAGTGGAGCAACTCAGCCATCTGGAGGTGCACATTACATATATTTGTTGTAGCAACACCACAGAAAAACATAACTTTCCCAATGAAATTGAACGAATACATGCGAAAACGGATTAATTATTATCTGGCTGTGACAAACGTGGCTGAAGCTTGCTCTTCTCTGCAGGGTGGTTGCCGTGTGATAATTATTTGCAGAGAGCGCATCTATTGGCTGGGACACCAGTATTGGCAGTGACCTACATCCGAGCCCTATATTGTGATGCGAGCAAAGTGTGTTCCTGCATGTCGCTGTTAGAGTAAGAGCGGCGTGCGTTTCGCTCCTTTCAAAGGGCGAGCCAAAGCGGTTGCAAAACATCGGGAATTGCCACCTGCCAATTCTCGGACCTTAGTTCACTGTCAATTGCTGTACCCACACAGCAAAGTATCGGCCATTTTGTAATGTGGCAATATAGAACGGAAAATGACCGGCTCCTGGCATAGACATTTGGAATGTGAACGATTGGCTGAGGACCGACGGTCGAGATGAACTCTGCCCGCTGTTGTCGACTGAGTGGGGAGATGCTTTCGATAAATGTTGGACATCGGTGATGCTTTGTAGAGTTCACCGCCTTTTTTGCAAAGTGAACCCCAACAGAGTGCACAAAGTCTAATATCGATCTGTGAAGCAACAGTGCGTGTATTTCCCAACCCATTGATTTACATATCCCAATTGAAATTGACATTAATGGGATAGGTGAAATCTACAAAAAAAATGTGTTTGTTTGGTAATGCTTGGTTCTGATCATATGTACCGCATAGCGCAGTGCAGTCTGTTATCCTATCACGCGGTAGTTGCGTTCTGGAAGAACACCGCCTTCTAAAAAGAAATGCGTTTCAATAAATAATATGTAATATCGGGGTAAAGCACAGCCCGCGATACCACGTGAGATGCGTACGCAGACTGAACAAAGACTGAGGCGCGTGGGTAGCAGCATCTCGAAGCATCCAGCAGCATCCCACTGCCTTGCGTGACGCTATGCCGAGGCAGACGTACGACCGCTTGTTCCTACTCACGCGACGTTGTTGCGTTTGCACGATCGCGTTATATCCAATTCGCGTCCGCGTTATAAACAAATGCGTTCCCCTATTACATTTATCGCGTTGTATACAATTCGCGTTTTGAAACCAGACTGTGTTGTGTTGCGGTCTGGTATCAATGCCTGTGTTGCCCGGCTTCGGCATCAAGCCGTTAGCGTGCATGCCAGGTCTAACAATGAGGTGACTTCTATTGTAGACATAAGCAATGGTGAACTGATTTATCATGCAATTGTTTTATTTTTATTTTTACGATCCATTTTAATGAGGAAGCTGCCACACTGGACTTGTCTGTCCGATGTCAAACTTCGAGATGCCAATTATTGCGATGTCAATACCCCACAGTTTTGTGATAAACTTTTCTCGCAGTTTAATGATTAATGTTTTTCCCTGCTGTACTCTGTGCACAATTAAAGGAGACGCAGTGCCGGATCATCCTAGGAGCACAAGTAGCTACACATGTAGTAGCTACACATGTAGTAGCTACACATGTAGTAGCTACACATGCAGTAGCTACACATGTAGTAGCTACACATGTAGTAGCTACACATGTAGTAGCTACACATGTAGTAACTACGGGCCCCGCACTTTCAAGGGCCCCACGCTAAATGCTTTCAAGCTATAAATTCCGGTTCAGTGATTCTGCACTTGCGCTATTACTATAGTACTATACCACCTTCAACTTTTACGAACGACTGGGTGTTTAAGGTTAGCGAATTGTCGTATTTGGCTGTATAGCAAATTAAAACATACAATTACTTTACTGTGCGAGTAAAAATTTCGTCCTTTAATATTTACGTGTTTTTTTTATTATTTAGGGGGCCCCTTTATCACATCACGTGCTGCAGGCCACGCACTAGCTTCGTCCGGCACTGAGGAGACGTAAACATTCTTAAACTGCGTTTCACTCAACACGGGCCTGCCATACGTCTCTCTATTGAGTGCAACTTCACAATCGACAGCGTCCGTAGTGCACATGGCTGTCAGCTGAACAAGGCTGACATGGAGAATGAACGAGCGATGGTTTACTGTGGGCACTGCCACGGCTGCGGTGGCGTGAGAGGTTTCGCACGCGGAAATCGCCGTCCACAGGGCGCGCCGGTTCGATTCCATGTCCGAGCGCGGCCGTTGGAAACTCGACGGTTGCAAGTTTCTCAAATCTGCCCGCCCAGCAGTGCAAATGTGTTCATCGCAAGTAGTCCGGCAGCAAGGTCACGTGTGGTGCGGTAAAGCGTGGGTTCGCCCACCTCTTCCAACACGTCTGGTCAACGTGAAACAGTTGACCGAATATCCTCGAAAAGTTTGCTGGAGTTGGGGGGGGGGGGGCTCCTTCCATCAGCAGTGGTGTGAGCAATAACCTTCAGGGCTGTGCCTTCACCTTCTGTGTATGTTCTACTGATTTCGCACCGTATGTAGCCAAACTGTGCTAACGATTGGCCTCCACCAGACTGTCGAGGGGGGGAGCGGTGGTGCAGCGGTTCGCACACTGCGCTACGAACCCGGCGACCCGAGTTAGATCATCGCTCACGGCCAACACCAGTGATGAATATATCTGAACCGGTCCTGAGCCCCCTCCCCACCCCCAGGTCGACTCAGACTCAAATGAGTACCTGGTGCAGTGTGTAAACATCGCCACTAGGGAGACAAAGGCGGCCGGGCGTGGAACTGGCCACCCACCCCCTCGTGCGCCGTGCTCGCTCACAGCACTTGCCCCTACATTCTGCCAAGGCTATACGGGGGATCTTTGTCTTTGTTTCGTGCCTAAGGTGTTTAGCAAGCACCCTTGCTCCGGCCACGAGGTGTACACAATGGACGCTGGCCAATAGCCGGCCGCATTGAGCCCATGATGTGCCCTCGTGTTCGCTGTCTCCTCCCTGCACGTGCAATATGCTCTCCATGAAACAAGATGACTTCTCTACAGGGCGGGGGGTGATGCGTACGGCTCTCAAAAGGGGTAAGAGGTTCTTTGGCGGTTCTCTATTACGATGCCTGAGAAAGAAACGGGGCCTTCAATCGCCGATCTCAGGCAACGGGGCAAGCTCCATGCCTCGTCTCCACCGTCCCTTGCCTCTTAATCTGGCAAAAAAAAAATTATTGTAAGTGGTTTTTTTTTCACGGCTACGTAAAAAAAAACTGTGACTCGTGCGAAGAGCCTGCAGCCTTCGTAAATGTTGAGAGGCGTGATTTTAAACTTTGTTTTATTCTGCCAACTCTGCCAAGAGAGGCACCCCTCTTAAGGTCACGGCGAGATTGCTCTCCTCAATACGACTGTCGAATTGACTGCTGATGAAACAACAAAAAGCGTGACCTTTTTTTCAACACACGGACGTGTCGCTTCACAAGATACACCGCCACGTGGAACCCTAACGCGATACACAGCGTTCGTATCGTGCGTATCGACTGGGGAGAGGCCGTGCTGGGTGGTGGTGGTGGTAGCTCAGTGGTTCGCGCGACGAACCCAGCCACCCGAGTTCGGATCCCCTCTCACGCCCAACACCAGCGGCGATAATCTGAACTCGCACTGGGCCTCCCCTAGGTCGACTCAGCCTCAAATTAGTACCTGGCGCGGTGTGTAGTAAACACATCGCCACTCGGGAGACGAAGGTGACCGGGGCGTGGTGCTGCTGCTCGCTAACGGCACTTGCCCCTGCAGTCTGTTACAGGCTATGGGGGGGATCTTTGTCTTTGCTGGTAAGAGGCTGGGGTGAAGGAGTGGAGTCTCTGGGGGTGAGGAGAGGCTGTCGAGTGGAAGGGCGAGCGAGCGAGCGAGCGGGAGGGGGGAGCTACAGGACATTTGTTTTGCCAGTACAGAATTAAGAAGGTTAAACGACAACAACAACAACAAGAAGCTTTAAGCTTGCTGGCAATAATAGAGGATGCGGTTTTTGTTGTTGTTGTTATTAACGAACCCAAAGGGCGGTTTGAATTTCACAAGGAGATGAAAACAAGGGCTATCGTCGAGCACGATCGATGTCGATGCACCCTCACAGAGTCGGGGACGAGCAGGAGGCGTGCGGGCGCACGGCTCCGTCGCGGTTGGGGTAGCGGTCGCGAGCGGTGTGCATCAGGGGGGTGGGTGTCTATATTATAATAATACAGGGTGTCAAAACACCAACTAAATACACGTTACAAGCAGTGGCGGATTATCCTGTTAGCAAAGGTAGCTGCGTACGCTACGTGCCCCGCACTTTCAAGGGCCCCGCGCTAAATGATTTCAAGCTATCAACTCCGGTCCAGTGATTCTGCACTTGCTCTATTACTATAGTACTATAACGCCTTTAACTTTTATGAACGATTGGGTGTTTAAGGTTCGCGATTTGTCGTATTATCTGGCTGTATAGCAAATGAAAAAATACAATATCTTTACAATGCAAGTATAAATTAGTTTTTTCATATTTACGTATTTTTGTTACATTTAGGGTCCCTTTATAACATCATGTACTACAGGCCCCGCACGAGCATCGTCCGGCACTGGTTACAAAGCATCGAGTCGTCATTAGGGGCCATCCATAAATGACGTCACGCTATTATGGCCGATTTTTGACCCCACCTCCACCCCTTGTCACGCGGCATCACAACAACTCAGACTCCCCTCAAATATGACGTCACAAAGCTCTGCCCCCCCCTCCCCCAGAAAACCCATATTTCCATTTTGAAAATAAAACATGCTTCAAATCACTTTCAACTAAATCTATTGTCATAGTAGTGCGTAATTAATGTGGCGCTGCACTCTGATGTTGTAGGAGAAAACATGTATTCAAAAGGAGGCATTGGAAAGTTGAAATTTAGCATAAAATTAACTTTAAAATATTCAACGTTTAACTAAAACTGCAGATGTTCAGAATATTATATTGAAATTCTCTTATAATTATAAAATATGAAAAGTAATTATAACTATAAAAAATACTTGAAACTTTGTAGTAGAACGAAGCAAAATGGAGAGTACAATTATAACAATCACATTAATTTCACAGAATGAAAAGCCCTGGTAGAATCATTAGAATCAAAATGTTTAATAACAATCATTAAAACAAATTACAAAATTTATGCTTCTCTATTCTCCCATGGAGAAGCAAAATGCTCCTTCATGGAATAAATAAAAGGTGACCTTAGTAAATTTTAATAATCAAATAATTAATAATGAAAATCAATCAAAATTAGTGTTGTTAAAAATTTATATTTAATTAATATTTATTTAAAGTTGTGCATTTTGACGTGACGTCACATTTCTCAAACTCCCCCCCTCCACCCCTCGTCACACATCGTCACAAATGTCTGACCCCCTACCCCCCCTCCCTCAGTGCGTATCGTCATTTATGGACGGCCCCTTAACCACACATATCCATGAGACCTTTTTGCCAGTATTAAAATGGTCAAAGATGTAAGAATAGGCTTCAGCATTTTTGGCAATGAAAAAAAGAGGATGCGTTAAGATGTTTACACACCAAATAGAAACCTCTTGCAAGGCATCAAGTCTGCATTAACCCCACACAGCACCTGTGGCAGGACATGCAAACAAACGATGGCATTGTCTTTCAAACTGATTGGCCTGGTGACCAGCACCACGCTCGACCGCCTTTGTCTCCCCGGTGGCGATGTTTACCACACACCGCACCAGGTACTCATTTGAGGCTGAGTCGACCTAGGGGAGGCCTAGGACCTAGTTCAGATAATAGTCACCTCCGTGTGGCGTGCCGGCCTGAATTAAGCGCTACTCGCTAACCTCACTTGCCCCTACAGTTTTTTTAGGCTAAACAGGGGATCTTTATCTTTTTTTTAATTGACAGTACAGTACTGTACTAAGATAATCTGTGTGCACACTCAGCGGGCTCTGGAGAACAGCGTGCGTACAAAATGCTCGATTAATCTTCAATGAATACATCGCGTGATGGTGATTCTAAATGCGGAGGGAAAATCCAGAGGACCCAGAGAAAATCCACACGACCACGGGGAGAGAGAGACACGCAAACTCCAAATATACAGCAGGCATCAGGGTCATGACCTCCTGTACACTAGGCGAGGTAGTTAACATATCACCACCACGGCGCCCTGCGATACAACTTCATTCATGGCCATGATGTACGCCGTGGTTGCTGCTTGATGTTTGAACCTGGGCTTGGACCATGGCATGACGAGACCATTGTGGCATCTGAACATCACCTGTGGCGACTGAAAGGTGACGAGGCATGGTGCTGTCGACTTTATTAGTGGTGCTCGCGATCACCACTAATCCCGACAGTCTCTGAAGGTGAAAATAAAATCTTTGTTTTTATCCATGGCTTCTGGGTGCATGGGATACATGTGCATTGTCATCACGCACACGTGCTCCCAAGTGAGAATATGCTCGCGACGTTGACAGAAAGCATTAGAGTAACACGCGTTACTATCTCTTGTGTGAATTGCAGTGAGGCTTTAAAAGCAAGCCGTATGTGGTGGCCACGAGACATTTTGAAGTTTCGTTTGAAGGCGACAACAGCAGCAGTGGAAAGAAGGGCAGTTCTGGAGAAGAGTGGATCACCGGCCAGAAAGTCCAAATAGTAATCGCTGCCAGCTCTGGTGAGAAGACATCACAGTGCAATACGGAATTTAAAGTGTGAGCGGGAGAGAAGGGAGGTAGAGTGGAGAGCAGAGGTGATGGAAGGGGGCAAGAGAAAGGGAAGCGAGATGAGAGAGATAGGAGAGAGCGCGCGGACCCACCTGTACACTCCGCGTGGAGCGATGACGAAGGGTTTCTCCACAAGTGTGGGTTGCAGAAGAACGGGGTTCCTTTGCAACGATTTGAGGGGCACGTCAAAGTTGACACTGCAGTTAAAATTCCATCGCGAGCAAGAGTTTACAAGCTTGCCGCTGAATTGTTTTAAATTAAACGCGGGTGAGATTTCACCCACCATACAAAGACAAAGATCTCCCGTATGGCCTTAAACAGAATGTTGGGGCAAGTGCTGTTAGCGAGCACCCAAGAAGGCTGGTGTGGCACACGAGGGGGTGGGTGGTCAGCACCACGCCCGTCCGCCTTTGTCTCCCTCGTGGCAATGTTTACACACCGCAGCAGGTGCTCATTTGAGGCTGAGCCGACCTAGGAGAGGCCCAGGACAGGATCAGATAATCGTCACTATCGATGTTGGCCCTGAGCGAGAATAAAACTCGGGTCGCCGGGTTTTGAAGCGCAGCGCGCTAACTGCCGCCAATCACTTCAACAACAACAGCAGCAGCAACAACCCCAAATTCACCACTAAGTGGCGGTGACGTCACCACTGCGCTTGTGCCAGGTTAGGTGCACTTGAAGGCCACCACTCCCCACACACACACACAATCTACGTGCACGCGTGCGAGCGTCCGCGTGTGGGCGAGACGCAGCGTGCATACGGAGTGCGAATGAACAAAAAAAACACGGCCACACAAATTGCACAGAGTAATGTCTGGCAGGAGCACATTTAATGGGGGGGGGGGGTGTACAATTAAAACACATCAGATTACATGTCCTTTGGGAAATGCCAGGGCATTTACCACCAAAAAGGGCGAGGGGGGGTATAAAATTACTTTCTGTACACATTATATGTATCTTCAAATCTCTACCCACCACCTTTATGATAACGCAACACGTGAATGACATTTAAAACTGTGGCTTGTATTGAAGCCAACTTCAGACAACTGACATCACTTTGAAGGGTGGGAGTTATGAATCCGGGTGGGTTCTGCTCACGGAATGCTTAGCGGACAATTGAAAGGTTACAATCTCAAAATCCTGGTCAGGGATGAAACTCGGCTCACCATACCTCCTGAGGCTTATAAAATGTGGTACTTTGCAGGAAGTGTATATCGGTTGTCGTATGAATAGAATGTCCCGCATCATATGAAATGTGGAATTGTCACCACTGACTCAGGGCTTCCGTCACTATTTTTGAGTGTGGAGGACATTTTAACTTGCAAGCAAAAGTGGCCCTTTTTATAGAGAGCACGAATCACAACATCAACTTAACGCGTAGGTTTTCAATGCCAATATTATCATTCACAATGCATTCTTGGGTTAGGCCACGTGACGTTCTGACCACTTGCTTTGTGTTGTCAGGACCCTCCACCACCCGACACAGCCAAACAGATAAATTGCCACATCTAAAGTCTTTAACGTGCCACCAACTGAGCAATAATACACGCGACGTTTCGTTTGAAACTGCATAACCATCATCAGGACACAATCCAGGAAGTAAATTTAAACTGGAAGTCACGTTGACTTCCTCGATATGATCCTGACGACGCTTGGCGTGGTTGTGAGTAAAACTTCGGGAACCCAGCAGCTACATTCCTTTGTGAGAATGTGTGCTTCAGCTTACCGCTGATTGAGCTGAAACAATCATTTCTGCATTTAGCCCTTGGAGCACGTGATAATTTAATTTGTTTGGCTCTCGAAGGCCGTTGTGACACACATCCTCATTACGTGGCCTCAACCAAAGTATCAATTATGAATCATTTAAATAATCTTGAATGTATTTTAGTGGTATCCTTGTGCGTAATAGTTTCGTGTAATTAGCATGAAATAGCACAAAAAGTGAAAACCCCACTCTGAAAGTAACGCCTTCAATTATGTGGCTTTCATCGTACATTAGTGCAATGAGTCTGGCACAATGACAATTTTCACCAAGTTTTCTCCCTTTTCTGCATTCCCATTGCTTGTGTATTCACTCCCTTGATATCCCTGGAAAACGAAGAATGGTGCATCGAACTCCCGACGTGAACGCAACCTTGTGGACGTCGATTGCCTCTCGCAAGATACGAAAAATGCACAAACTTGGTGCGCTTTTATTTCGAGAACTCAAAGAGAGTGGCGTCCGATTGTGTCCGGCGGTACGTTTTTCGACGGTTGGACTTGAAGACAGCCTTTGTGCAAGATATCGTTTGTTGCACGTATTCTCCTCGCCGCAAGGCGTGCCCTCGGGTCTCGACTGAGGTTGGCGATGTTTGTGAAATCCAAGGAGTCCGACCCATCTCGAAGAGAGAAGCCACGCACAAAGACACGCGCCCTGGCTTTGGGATGTTCCCCCACCCCCCATATCCTATTTAGCATTCACGGTATGTTTGTCTTAGTTGGTCCATTTGAATCTCGGATGTTTACACTGAATCCTAAGCACCCTCAATTTGTTTTAGGTAGCTCGCGTTAACACCCCACCCGCCCCGTGATAGCTCATGCACTCCCGTGAAGAGACTTTTAAATATTAATAATCGCTATCACTATTCACACCCTGACTTTCCGAGCGATGACCGTGCTGGAAGACTGACAGCACAGCTCAAGAATGCGCCTCTCTAAGCCCTATGAAGACAGGCCCCTTGTCTGAAACGTCGGCAATTATGTTTTCCTCCTTTTATTGACCACGCAGTGTTGTTGACCACTGCGCTGAGGTTTTGTTTTGCTACAGCAGCACAATCACCAGATCGCGAGTGTTATTCTTCAGCCCCGGCTTGTGTCAGCTCTGCTGTTGTTGTTGATGATGATGCTCGTGGGGAGCGGTGGTGCCGCGGTTAGCGCGACGCCGCGCTACGAAGCAGGCGACCCGGGTTCGATTCCCGCGCACGGCCAACACCGGTGACGATTATCTGAACCGTTCCTGGGCCTCCCCTAGGTCGACTCAACCTCAAGTGAGTAACCTGGTGCGGTGTGTATTAAACATCGTCACTGGGGAGACAAAGGCGGCCGGGCGCTGTGCTGGCCTCCAAGCCCCTCGTGTGCCGTGCCGGCCTTCATAGGTGCTACTCGTTAACAGCACTTGCCCCAAGCAGCCCGTTAAGGCTATATAGGGGATCTTTATCTTTACGCATTTGAGCGACCTAGAGGAGCTACAGAGGGAAAGCTTCCTCGCACGTCTCGTAGAGAGTGCGGCCAAGCCCATGCGCCCTGCTCCTGTGCGGAGCCTTCATCACTAATTCTACCCGCAACTTAAAGATCGCTCTTACGCGGGGATTTCGAATGACTTCTTAACAGCTGTTACTGCGGTCATAGTCGTGGGATTTCGCAGGAGGCGCACAGCAAGACGTTATTAGCCGCCTTTGGCTCCGCATTTGTAGTGTAATCGAATTCCTGGTCGTTAAAAATGCCGTTACGCATACACTGTGGTGTACACATATATATACACTTGTATACACTACACTGATATGTGCTTACTCATATCGCCCAACAGCGTGAGAAAATAATAAGGCGAAAAATCACGCGCGTACAGGGTTTCTGTAACACGTTCGTCAATAACACCGTGGCCTTCAAGTACAAATAGGTACGATAGGCGACGTTTCGGGGAATGCCCCTTTATCATGGTCGGCTCTGCCTCACCGCAGAACACGCGGCCAGCACGGCGGGTGGCCAGGCACTGCTCCCGGAGTTCGCGGCTCGCCAGACGCGTGCTCAAGGCGGCGTAGGAACTATTTTATTATTTAAGTGCCATTGCTTTGGGCTAAATGCAAAAGGTCAGGCTAGCCAGGATCCGGCTAACCACTTCACGGAGCAACTCCAAGATGCGCCACGGTGCATTGTTTTCCCCTCCACATTTAGAATCAACAACGTGCGTTTGCGGGCCTTACCTCGTCAAATGAAATAATATTCGTTTCAGTTCAGTTTGAACAGCTCACTGTGACGTAACGCCAGCGACTACTTTCAGCACCTCTCCACGTGCCCTGGTCGCGCTCCCCCCGCTACCCGTGCCCCGTCGCTCGCTCTCCAGAGTCGGCGAACCCCACCGTGGTCCCCCCCCCACTCCCCCCCGCCAAGACCGGAGCGATGCTCTCGTTTTACTCGCCGTGCAGACACTCCGCCTGCTGCCGAGTGGCTCCCCGCGCATGCCAAACCTCTCGACACGCCAATTCCTCTCTGCCTTTCTCTCTCTCGCTCGCAACTCCTAAACCACAGAGCTCCGCTGCCTGCATACTTATTTCCCCGAGCGGTACGATAGGCAGTTTCTCAGCGATGTTACCAAAGGATCTCCGTGTGAAAGAGGTTTTGAGATACGGCTTCACATTAGGGCTTGCTGCAAGCTGAGCACAACAGCCTTAGGGGGCAGCCTGCCCCAGTAATGTCGAGGGTTCTCACCCAATGCATTCCGACTGTCTGTTAAGCAAGAGCCGATGCGACGTTCATCATGGGTTTCTTTATTTACTTGGAATGAATTCCGCAATTGTACACGATTAAACTTAATTGTAACATTGCAGCGATTCACAATACATTTGGGGGGGGGGGGGTTAGGCCACGTTATTATACGAGCAAAATGTTGTCGTAATATCCCTCCGCGGTGTACCTGGCATAGCCGAACAAATTTAGTTGTCACGTGGTCTACAGTCGAAGCATTTGACGTGCCAATTGTTACTGTTTGCAGGTCACTCACCGCAGAATTGAGCAAACAGGAAGCAGGATTTCTCCACAAATCTGGCTGTTGCCTGATTATGCTGGTTGTAATTACTGGTGAAACGTCGTACTCGGATTGTAAATGTTGTGGATTTACTCTCCAACACGCCGGTGTGCTGTACTAGTAACGAGTTGGCATGTTCTATTTACGTAACAAACCTCATTAATTGGCTGTGTCAGGTGGTCGCGGGTTTAACGACATTCATTTTTATGCCATATAACCCAACAACCTCTCTTATGGTCGTTAAAATGTTTTGTACGCGCGGGATATTTTTGTTTGTTTGGCTGGGTTGGGTGGTGGAGGGCAGTGGCGGCTCCTGCAAAATCTCTCAGGGGGGCCAAATGTCTGGATGATTGATAAGGATAAGGTCCACCCATGCAAAGGATAAATTAACAGCTTAAGCATGTAAAGGCAACTTCACTTCTTTAATATTAATGAAAAATAAAGTGACTCTTACAATACATCTTGTTTGTTTCTATACTCACTATTAAAACAAACCACTCAAGTTTCTTTTATTAAAGATTCCACTAGGTGGCGACAAATAATTTTGTTGGATGAAACGTGCTTACGTATGATGACGTAAGCACGTATGATGACGTAAGCACGTTAGTGCGAGCCCTCCCGGAAGCCATAGAGAATGCATTGCAGCGCCCCCCGTTCGAAAAAAAGCATCTTTGAATGTAAGTCTATGGGACCACTCGGGGCGATTCTCAGCCAGAGGGAAATCGCCCAAAAAGAGGCGGTACTCCACAGAACGTAGCATTACGCTGATTGGACTATATCCAGAGGCACAGTGACGGCTCGCGTGACTCTGTGGTTGAATGACATTGGTGGTGCGTCGCCCAATCGCCCTAATGAAGAAACCGCCCCTGGTGGAGGGTGTTATGAGACAAATTTGCTCAGATCATAATGCAGTGGCTTGGCGCTGCTCACGGATCGTCGTCACGCTCGACGGTGGAGATGTGAAGCCTGTCCAGGAGGCCTGGCTAGAGGCGACGGATGGTGGCGACGCCTTAAGGGACATTGACGATGGTGTCTCGACTGGGACTACAACTCCTCTATTAATAAAACATGTCAGTTGTTACGCAGGCAGTCGCAGGCTTGTAACGGGGAGCAGTGGTCGGGACGGCTACAAATCGGAAGTGACAACCAGAGGCAGGCCCATATCAATGTTTGGTAAGGCTCCCCCATTTTTTGGCAGATTGCGATATTCACATCCATAAATGTTATCCTTTTGCGGCTGATCAAATATGCACTACTTTTTGTGCAAACTCATCCAACATTGGTAGTCCCATCAAAAAAATATTGTAGCCAACCACCATAGGAATGTGGAATTTCCACTGTTGGCTAAGGGCCAGAACCACCGATGGCCATTGCATACTGGCAATGTTACAACATCGCATATCCTATTGGAGAGTTCACCACCAGCACTGAGATGCTGGGACAATGGTGTCCGCTCTCGGTCCTCAACGGCTACGCCGCGAAAGCACAGCGGCTTGAGACAGCACCGCTCACACGCGTTCACGTCACCGTTACGTATGATTTGTAATTGACACCTCTTGTTACCCCGGAAAGCCTCGGTGAGTCTCGTGACTTTTTCCTCGAGAGGGGGTCCGCTGGTTTCCAAACCGCGAAGCCCTGCAAGCAGAGGTCATCTTCCCTACCACGAGGTCAGAGGTCGGCGACCCGCGACTCCCTAACGACTGCTTTGTGAAGTTGTTTGTTAAGGACCGCCGCCGCCGCCGTCTCGTGTTCACCAAGCAGTGCGGTGCGTGGCATGTCGAGTTGGCTCCTGTTGTTACTTTGGGTCTAGGCCCCTGCACGAGGCCGTGCCACTGCACCGTTGGTGAATATGGCTGCACAACTGAGATCGCTTGCAGAGGAAGCTATGGAGGACTTTTTAAGAAGCCGTTAAATATCAGTAAATGTCCACAATAGCATTCCCTTGTTTTCTATGTATTCTATAACTTTTTACGGAAAAAAACGTATTTTACTCTCATAAAGCATGTGGGACTGCTTTCGCAGCGTACGTACTAACGAATCGAATCCGAGAACGGATTCATCGTCCAGGCACGGGCGGTCGTGGAAGCGTGCCAGTACTTCTCACAGATGGTTTATATTCCTTTCTGCACATCCACTATGGTCAATCCTCGCCATGGGCGAGTCATGGATCTGTGAGTTCCACATGTTCGCGAGTAGCGACTAAATGTACACCGCTTCGCTCTCCGCGACCCGCCGGACCCGGGTAGTTTGCGAGTGCTGCGCAGTGCCCACAGACACCGCTACCGGGGAGGTGCTGGCTGAATGTTGTTACTGCGTTTGTGAGCTATGAAAATATAATAATAGGCGTTTTACCATTTCTGCCAATAAAACAGGAGGCGTCATGATGTCCAAACACCAAATAGAAAGCTTTTTGCAAGGAATCAAGGACCACATGAACTACACAGACAGTGCTTGTGGTGAACACGCAAACAAACACGTGGCTCTGATAATTATGCGAGCATTGTCTTGGAAACTGATGGGCCCACACCGCGCACGTTCGATACTGCCCGCGAGGACTCGGATGCCCGCTCAAGTCCTCCGTCTCGCAGCGATCCCGCTGTGAACCCGCCGCGGCGCATGCTCACCTCGTTACGTACTCGCAGTCGACTCCTCCATACACGGCGCGATAAACGAGTGGACTGTGCGGTCCATTACAAAGAAGGCGAACGCAATCGGGGGTGGGGGGGGGAGTGCTAAACATGACAGCCGTGCGTCATCGTTACTAAGCACCTGCATGTCCCGAGGAGTCATCCTCACGAATTCACCACCACCTCCATCGTCATCATCAACGGTGGTTAAAACGCACGTCGTCCTTTCTAACTTAATATTTATTCTGGCCATTGCTTTTAAAAATTTGCCATTTCCCCGCGATGTTCACTCGTACCAGGAGCGTAACCACAATTTTTGTTGGCATCGGAGCGAGGTTTTCTGCATCCGCGAGCGTTTTCCAGAATGCAGCCTCGGCGGACAGAGATGGTTCACGGCACTGCGATGCGTCCACAGATGGGCTGCAAGACGAACATTTGTTCCAGCAAGAGGTCCACCAGTTTTGAGTTCTAATCGCCTGAGGTACAGCGACTCTGTAGAAGATGTGTACAGGGGGTCCCCGGCTGCATTGGCACTTGACAGCAATCAGATCGTCGCCCGTAGACTTCACGGACGCTCCTGCGATGCGTGTGGTGTTGGGGGGCGTGGGGTCCACGACTCGAAAACCGCATTTTTGTACTGAACTGAAACGGTTTTTATTCAACGTGGAATTTCATGTTGACACTCGTCGATCTCGTTAACCCTTTCACGTTCCCAGAGGGCTGCGAGTTGCAGGCTGGTGGGCAAGCGGCTCGCTCGACTTTCATTATGTTTAGAGAGGCGTAGTAGTAGCGCCGTACTCACCGCAGAGAAGCATAGTGACACGACCACACTCTATGATGGCTGATGTCAATCACTCATGTTGAACTTCTTTCGCACCGCACGTAGCCAACCGTGCCTGGGCTTGTGGGAGCCTCGGTACTTCTTCAGGTCGGAAGACGTACCGATAAAGTGTACACACGTGTACGTCATCGGAGCAGAATCGGAAGAATGGGAAGGAGGTTTTCTTTTCGCTGTGAAAATCTATTTGGCAGCTGTTGGTTTCTCCAGTAGCGTGCGCACCTCTGTAGATTGTGCCGAAATACGTTGTGTGATGAAGTTGTGATGATGAAGTGTTCAAATGTTGACCGCCATTCCACGTTGTTGATCACCAACAACATAATTCTCAATTTGCTTACGTAGAAATATCAAAGCCACTGAATCTCACTGCACTCTAAAAAGTGGGGGGACTACATTATGATCAAATATAGTCGGATAAGGATGACGATTTGTATTTATATGGCGCTTACATTCCTCAGAAACTTAACGCCACTTGCTTCACATCTCAACTCGAATTATTCCAATACTTTTTTTGTAGCCGAGGGGACACCCTGGCGGCAGCTGCCCCACAGCGCTGACCTGCTTTTGGACATTAGTCTGCCAACAACGGTGAAAGGTCGATATTTGTTTCCAAATCAAACAACTTGCAAGTGACGCACACAATAGTTTACGCTTTTAAAAAGAAGCAGTGTTAACCAGAGTGGCCAGCGGTACTCGAACCGCATCGTTTTTGTGTGACAAGCGTCGAAAACGCCACCGTGAGACCATGCCAAACTAAGATCATCAAACGACATTCGGGTGCCTTTTGAGATGAAGCAACCTCGGAAGCACCTGGCTCACATTATAATGGGGCAGTACGAGACGCCCTGCTGCAATGTGCGGGGGCGCGGTGGGGTGAGGAGGGGTGAGGCACAGGGGCTTGGAGAATTGCCCAGCGGAGGAGAGGGTTCATTCCGGGGTAGGGCTGTGGAGAGCCACATGCGGCTGGAGGCATCGGCGCACAAATATGATGGGGGAACGGTCAAGTGCAGTTACTCTTTAGGGGCATACGGAGAGAGTGGAGGAACATGCTCGGAACAAAAGCTAATGTAGTAGTAGTAATAATAACGGCTGGTTTACGCAATGCGATGGAAGGCAGGGTCGGCTCGGTGTGAGTTTAATAAAGTACTGGCAGGCGGGTGATATTTTTTTTCATTAAAAATCTGCCTCTCGGCCAAAATGTATAAATGGCAAACACACATTAGTGGTGCCTCGTACGCTGCGTTTTTTTGTTATTACGGTGCAAGGGCACCTTACGGAAGAAAGTACCTCGTTTTGGTTCACCGGAATGCAGCCACTCGTCTCTGCCGTCCGTTTCCCTGTACAGAAATCTGGTTTCCTGAAGATAAGATTTTTTTTTTTCACGGGACCTTCATTCATTCTGCCAACGCGCGATAGCAGCACGGCGCATAATTCGCGTGCGGGCGACACGGCTCGCCTCCAGAACCCCGCCGTGCATTGTGGGCCACATCCGAACTCGGTGACGCCAATTAAAACCTAAATGATCATTTTTTCGTTGTTTAGAACGTCTCGCCAACACGAAGCAGCCCTTGGTTTATTCGCCCTCAACGTCACAACACGGCCTGTCTTCTGCACGGGTCCAGAAAGCTTGGGGGGGTTTTCTCGAGAATGCCTTTCGCATCTCTTTGCACGAGGATGATAAACTATAACGAGCATTGTCAGCTGTGAAAAAAAAAACCCATCGCCTGCCGTACACAAACGTGTCCTATTCATATTTAGCCGCCCCCTGCTATGTTCCCTTTAATCCATCAGCCTCTATAGTCCGAGACTCTCTGGATGCCGAGAATAAATGAGTCCGAATAAGGGCAATGATTTTTCCGCCTTAACCGAAGAATGAATGGACAAATGGAATCATTTTGAAAAAGGGAATTGGCTTATTTATATATATTTTTTTTTCCCCCAAGCTCACAAAGAGAAAGACAAAGTGGGGTAAAAAAAAGCATTCAATGCGTGACCCTTGAGCTGCCTTGATGAAATAACGGAGCGGGCTATCTCCCCTGCCGACAGCTGTCTTTACCAAGCGCCGTCCGTGCGGGGAGAAAGTCGTTAACCGTGACTTTGCCACGATTACTCTTATTTTTTTTCTCTGAATAATATAACAAATTTTGTGCCGGCATGCAAAGGACATTTTAAATCGTGAACACGCACCTGCAAGGGGGAGACACGCACGGCACTGTTATTTGAGTTTAAAATGAGTTTTCAATCTCACTTCCGTTGTTATTTTTTTCAACACCGCTTATGATTTTTTTTTTTAAATGTGTTCCTCCCTCTCCCTTCCCTTTTACTGGAGGCATTTTCAGTCGCTGTTGGAACAGCTGGATAGTCAGGTGGCAGTGAGCGTGAGGACCCTGAGAGATTCTGGCCCCTCGGTCTGGCTCGATGGTAGACGGACTCCCATAACCACGCCGTGAATGCTGTGGGGCAGTGGCTGTTAAGAGTGTGGTCCCCTTACCACTTTCTGACAACCACTTCTCGAGACCAGGGGGTCTCAGTGTAGTCTCCACAGCCCGCTGATGACCACTGATCTAAACCAGTAGGTCTCAGAGTGTAGTCTCCACACCACTGAGACCCACTTCTCGAGACCAGGGGGTCTCAGTGTAGTCTCCACAGCCCGCTGATGACCACTGATCTAAACCAGTAGGTCTCAGAGTGTGGTCTCCACACCACTGAGACCCACTTCTCGAGACCAGGGGGTCTCTGAGTGTGGTCTCCACACCACGCTAACAATCACTGCTCCAGACCAGGGGGTCTCAGAGTGTGGTCTCCACACCACTGAGACCCACTTCTCGAGACCAGGGAGTCTCTGAGTGTGGTCTCCACACCACGCTAACAATCACTGCTCCAGACCAGGGGGTCTCAGTGTGTGGTCTCCACACCACCAGTGAGTGGTCCGCGAGACGATATTCATTATACCTTTTGTTTTGGACACAAATTAATATTCTATTTATGATATTTCATTTAAAAAAGTAAGTTATGTAAACTACCCTGATTAAACTACCCTAACCCTACGATTGTTATGTCAGCCATGAAAAAAAACCTATAGCTGCGTTTAAAAAAATATGTTTTTGATGTTGCAGAAAATATGAATAATTCAGTGTGAGTGGTATTTAGAGAGAGATAAGTGAATGCGTGTTTGTCACCACAGGTGGCTTGGGGGAGCCGGGTGGCCGGCGGGAATGTCTGCATGGGCCGAGTGGTCCCGCGGTGGGCCTCAACGTGTTTGAGGATTCATACTCTTAGTTTTTTCGGTAAAGTCACGTAGGTAAAAAAATTAAATTAAAATTAATAAAAATAAAATAATAAAAATCACGACGTTTCGGAGGCAATACAAGTCTCTGTCATCAGGTGGGACCGTCACAGCCAGATTTGCTGGATCAAGTGATCAAGTGATACAGCAAATCTGGCTGTGACGGTCCCACCTGATGACGGAGACTTGTGTTGCCTCCGAAACGTCGTGATTTTTATAATTTTATTTTTATTAATTTTTATTTCATTTTTTACCTACGTGACTTTACCGAAAAAACTAAGAGTATGAATCCTTGCAGTCACGAAAGCTTCAAATCTAGAATGTTTGAGGATCACCGCTGTCAGATCCACCGTTGAGTTTCGTGAACGGTGGCTGCAAGCGCACCGTGAAAGTAAAAGCAAATTCATGTTTCACCGCGTGGCCTTTTTGCGGCCGATGTAACGCGATCTCGTAATTTTATCTTTTGGGTTCGGGCAACACAACGAGGAGCAGGCCAAATGTTGGTCGTGAAGACCCCCTTCCACTCACCCCGGCCGTGGCCGAACGAATTCACTCGCCAAGTGTCACGAGCGTTTAACAACGGACCAATTTAGTTCCGTTTTCCATCTCTCTGGGAAGTTCGGATGACACACATTTCTCACGACCGATTTTAAATTGTCAAATGTGCCCGGTAGATTTGTTCTTCGACTTACTGTCAATTATGAATTGCGAATCGTAAAATATGAAGTTTGCATTCGCGTTTTACCTTTTTTTGGACATCAGTCAAGACAATAAAATGTGAAACAAAACTTAAACCGCCTTAGGCGTGCGCGCCTCCTTGTCTAGCGTGTAAGGGCGCTGACAGAGGAGAGAGGCAAGGCTGTAATATTCAAAGTTAAAATTTGACACTCGTAGTTTTATTGGCACGTGGCGAAGGCCTCGGGGAAGTTAATAAAAACAAAATAAGTATCAATACAATAAGCAAAGTAGACGGGAGACACAAATAAATTATGTATTTCCATGGCGTGGTGTTGAGCTGATATCACTGGATATGCTGGTTTTCAAATTCTCGGTGTTCACCTGTGAACCATGATCTCGTGTTTATTTTGGGTTTACAGTCCCTTCAATGACTACACACACAAATAATACAACACTCGTTTTTTTTCTTCAGCAAAAGACAGCTGAGCCCAGCTCTGCAAGCTTTAATATCTGCCGTATTTATTCGATGCTAGATGTAGACCCATCTGGTCTGCGGTAAGCTGACCCGAATTTGCCCTGGCGCAGCGGATTGTGTGCGAATCGATGATCGAGTGTGCGAGTGAGTGATGCTGAAGTTGGCATTGTTCTCGATACGATGCAGAGATCATTCCGGTTGGGGGGGTGGACAATAGCTCCAAAGGTGCTGATGTCAGGAGCATGTCCGACTTGCAACATTTGACCGCAGTGAAGGGGTCATCAATGCCGCCCTACCATTTCACGAGCTGTGCTCCTGTTTATATCAACATATGTTGATATTTTTTCACATAATAAATAGCCAACCGTGCGAATCGGGAGACGTGCGGCAAGGACATCAAACCAAACAAAAGAAGCAGTTCTACAGAAATTCGTTTTAAATATTGATTTAAAAGTGCATAGCTCCAGTGGCTTCCTAACATCGAAACGAAGAGCGTCCATTTCGGTGTTAGCAAGCCACCGAAAGCGCGCGATGCGATGACCGTCTTTGTCCGATGGCCATCCAGAAGCCGCTGCTGGCGTGATGGTGGTTTATGCTCCTTCGACGAGACCAGCGACGTATCGTGGTTCATTTGCGGTGAGCACTTTGCGTGTAACGAGTGCGACCTGATCACGTATTCGTTCGGCAACCGGACGAAAACGTCATCTATCTTCCAAGTGGTTGAGTCCCTCTTGGCTTTAGGTCAATTTCACTTTTACCGAGGTGTATTTGGGTTTATCATG
Source organism: Lampetra fluviatilis (assembly GCF_964198595.1). NCBI lineage: Eukaryota > Metazoa > Chordata > Hyperoartia > Petromyzontiformes > Petromyzontidae > Lampetra > Lampetra fluviatilis. The sequence goes on along the minus strand of NC_136318.1, from coordinate 1,077,891 downwards.
GCACAGGTGAAAGCCATTTAGCTGTAAATGCTCATTTCCTATGGGGACCTGGTTAGGCAATAGAAACCTGGTCACAGAGGGAACAAATAAAGACGCGAACAAAACAATCCACAAACAACGCTACGTGCTCAAGTTCCGAATGACGAGGTCATCCATCAACGCGGCACGACCAGCACGTGTTCTGCACACACGTGTTCTGCACACACGTGTTCTGCACACACGTGTTCTGCACACACGTGCGCATGTGACAGGGACACTGCGCGCTGGGACGGCGGCGATGCACACAGGTCCGCGTGTGCACACAGGTCCGCGTGTGCACACCACAACTGACTGATTAAACGTTCTCCCCGATTCTCCCCCTACACGTTAGGGGCCGTCCATAAATATCGTCACGCACCTAGGGGGGGGGGGGGTCAGTCATTTGTGACGATGTGTGACGACGAGGGGGGGGGAGTTGAGAAATGTGACTTCACATCAAAATGCACAACTTAAAATAATTATTGAATTGTTATAACAACACTAATTGTTATAACAACACTCCTACAACTTCAGAGTGCAGCGCCACATGAATTACGCACTACAATTACAATAGTTTGAAGCGATTTGAAGAATGTTTTATTTTAAAAATGGAAACATGGTTTTTTTTTTGGGGGGGGGGGGGCAGAGCTTTTTGACGTCATATTTGAAGGGGGGGGTCTGACTTTTTGTGACGCCGTGTGACGAGGGGGGGGGGGGGTGTCAAAAATAATCCAAAATCGCGTGACGTCATTTATGGACGGCCCCTTAGATATTGTTTGGGCTCCGTTTATTGCGGGTATTTGTGGGTAAAAAAATATATAATTCTACTCGTCTGTTCGCGCCTCTGATTAGCACGGTTGACTGCGTACGGTGCAAAAGAAGGTCACCCCACACACGTGCATCTTTCACGCTAATGCTGTGCCGTTTTTTGCTGACGTGACATCAGTGACGATCACGAACGCATATGTGTCCAAGCATGCGTACGTCCAAGCTCTTCGAAGATATCGGTTTCTCTGCGCACGTGCGAAGTGGACGATGCTTCATCCTGGCTGGCATCGTGGTACAAAATTTAATCCACCCCAAAAATGTACCCACAAATTACTGATTGGGGATTAGTTATAGCAATCATGGACCCACTACTTACAGACGGTTTGTTTGCAGGCCAGGTGCCGAGTGAGTTTGATTATTTGGCTGCGATCAATTTCCACAAAAACCATCACGTGAACTCCGGTCACCCTCGCAGCTCTTTGTGGCGAACCATCGAGCAAAGGCGGTGGTCACCGCATCGTGCGCTATCAGATGCGCTTCTGTGGCCGTCTGGAACGTTCTTCATTCAGATCTTCGGAGGCCACTGGAGCTATGCACTTTTAAATCATCTCGATTGAAAACTCATTTCTTTAGAACTGCTTTTGGTATTTCGTTTGTTGTCTTTCCCACGCGATCACAACGGAGAGAACAGCAAACTCCAAATATACAGCAGGCGTCAAGGGATCGGGATCAAACCCGCAACCTCCTGTATACCAGCCAAGGGAGAAGGCATCTCACCACCCTGTTATGGAAATTCCACTTTCATATGGCAGGGACCAATCTCTTTGGAGCACCAGTACTTGTGCATGCCTCGAAATCCAACTCAGGTTGCCAGGATTGCAACAGTGTTCCTCCCACAATAGATGTGCATGGACATTAAAGTGCACACATACACATCATGCAAACCCATTACTAAAAAAGAGTAGCAATTATGTTATTCTCAAATGAGCAATGAGGCGGTGCTGATCTCCCGTTTACAGGCCTGAAGCCAGTCGTGGCAAGTCCTCATTCCTATGGTGGGGACAAGTCCATCCAAATGACTACCGCTGTCGGCTTATTCACAGAGTGGTACTTGTTTTATGTGCCCCAGAGTGAGGGGGGGGGGTGTGATGGGCTGAGGTGAACCCCTCGACCGCGATTCCAACCCGCCACCTCCCGATCGCGAACTGCTCACTCCAACCGCTCGCCCACAACACAACACACACAACACACACAACACACACAACACACACAACACACACAACACACACAACACACACAACACACACAACACACACAACACACACAACACACACAACACACACAACACACACAACACACACAACACACACAACACACACAACACACACAACACACACAACACACACAACACACACAACACAACACACACAACACACACAACACACACAACACACACAACACACACAACACACACAACACACACAACACACACAACACACACAACACAACACACACAACACAACACACACAACACACACAACACACACAACACACACAACACAACACACACAACACACACAACACAACACACACAACACACACAACACAACACACACAACACACACAACACAACACACACAACACACACAACACAACACACACAACACACACAACACAACACACACAACACACACAACACAACACACACAACACACACATCATTGTGTTGAAGCCCATCGCCACTCCACCCCCCATGTGTGTATATATAAACATGCATACATGAGCAGCAAAGACAAAGATCCCCCGTGTAGCCTCAACAGGCCCTTGGGGCAAGTTCTGTTCCCGGGTAGCCCCTATGAAGGCAGGCACGGCACACGAGGGGGTGGGTGGCCAGCACCACGCCCGGCCGCCTTTGTCTGCCCAGTGGCCATGCTTACACACCGCACCAGATACTCATTTGAGGCTGAGTCGACCTAGGGGAGGCCCACGACCGGTTCAGATAATCGTCACCGCTGTCGGCCGTGAGTGGGAATCGAACTCGGGTCGTCGGGTTCGTAGCGCAGCGCGCTAACCGCTGCACCACCGCTCCCCATTTGCACGCGCACACACTCACACGCGCACGTATCATATTTATATAATAAACCACACACACACTCGAGCCATCGCAGCTCACACTTTCCCCGAGGGCAGGAGAAAATGAACAAATAGCTTTTACTGTTCATTTACCCATGGCAAGACGACAAAAAAAACAACCCAACCTCGTGTACACCACGATCACGAACAGCGCCTTGGGAACGAGGGAGCGAGACTCCGTCGGTCCGGCCGGCTGGCGGGGGCAATCTCATTGCGAGCCCAGCCACGCCGACATTTCTCTAACCTGCACCACCATCGCGAACCCTCCCCCCCCACCCCTTGTCCCAGCCAGCCTGGCCCACAGCAGCAATCAACCTACATCGCGGGTGGCACGTCTTGCCGAATTGAATGATCACGCCGTAACTGATTCGGCCATCAACTGGAAACCAGTGAGTTGCTACGGATTTTTCAAAGCCACTCCAACCCCCCCCTCCCCCCCCAGAGCGAGCGCGAGGGGGTGGTGGTGGTGGCGTGGATTCGAGTGTTCCTGTGGGTTTTTAAGGACGTCTTGCAGCAAAGCCACTTACAAGCGGGGCGCACCGCCCCCCCCTCCACGCCGCCAACCCCACGTCCGCTGTGGCTCACAATGCCTCCCCTGGCCCCCCACGGCGAGACACAGCTACTCTCGTGCCCGTGACGGCACTCGCGATGACGTGCGCGCTCAGAGGAGCGAGACGGCCGAGGCATTCACGTTCTCGGAAAGGTGGTTACACAAAAACATGTTTCGGGGAAGGAGGTAAAAAGTGAATGTGTTTGGGAATGTGGTACACCTTACGTATATATATAAACACACAACTCACGATATTGGGATTTATTACTTTCATTTGCGGCACAGTACTCGCTCGCTCTCGTAGAGCTTTGTTTTTTTTACGAGTAGAGACACGGGGGTCAGAAAGTTACAACAACAAACAGTGCGAAACAACGATCGGAGTGCAAAGTATAGGAAAGGTAAACAAATCGCTAAAAATAAATAAACTGAAACTAAACTATATCTTTTTTTTAGCAGGTAAAGCCCTCTGAGCTATTAGTTCCTTTTTAGAAGCAACCTGGCCACAAATGTACGTACGTATCGCTAAAACAAATAGTAATTCATCACTAAAAATAAATGTAGATATAATAGATACTGCCACTTCCTTCAAGACGAAGTGGGCAGCATTGAAGAGGAGGCCAAACTCCCTCTCGAGGCGCTCACGATACCTCCCCCTCGGGGAGTCCTTTTGCCAGCAGTGGCACGAGCGAACAATTGCAGGGCTGCCCCTTTACCCGCCCTGTGGAGTCCTGTGTATTGTCCCCAATCAGCTGTGGAACTTGATGAAGTTCTAGACGTGAGCTCCCACACCGTCATTGCCTGAGTGTGTGGCCGTGACGGGTGATGCGAGATCTGACCGTGTCCCTCCAGTGCTTACAGTATTATTCAGGTTTTTGGGTTAGATCGCGTTATTTATAAATGTGTTGCAACCCTCCACCACCCGACACGGCCAATCAGTAATAAATGTGTCACGTTAACAAAAAGGCCAATTGGTAACTTCTTCAGCCCATGGTGTGTTTCAAGAGTGAATCCGCAACATTTCGAATTTGAGTAGTATGACGTTTCGCTGGTAATTACATCCAGAGTAGTGAAGCCATCCACCTGCTTCCGGTCTTAGATGATGCAAGATGACGTCATCACTGTTGAACTCCATCAGGATTCGAGATCAGAGGCGGAGGTGGGGGCCGGGGGGGGGGTATTGTAATTATTGTAATAGATCAGTAATCAGCCACATAGCATGTGACTCCTCTATCAGGAATTGTAATATGTATTGTGTATTACTTAATAATACGCTTCCAGGCTAAGCTAAGGCTGTAGCTATCAGCGGTTAAATTTTTTTGTATTTTTCTCAATTTCGATGGATTTTCTCATTAGTCTTGGCCAGTAATACATAGTTTTGCATTACACTTCAACGTGACCAAAATCAATTGAATGTCCTAGTTGGCAAGCATGCTCTGCCACTGCTGACAGCTGTGTTTGGGATAATTTAATGTTCCTTTGGTGTTCTTTTAGTCTCAAGCTAATGTTACGTCCCGTCTGTCCAATATAGCCTTTGCTGCATAAGCAATTGATCCGATATACACCTTCTGTTGATAACTTGGGTAATTCATCTTTAGTACACGACACTAGTTTTTGAATGTTGTGTACCGTACCAAATCTCACTTTAATGTTTTGCTTTTGCATTGACTTCTAGTTGCCGAGCGAACACATGATCAGGTCGCGCTCATCACACACACAGAGTGCTCGCCACAAATGAACCACAACACCTCGCTGATCTCGTCAAGGAGCAACAACCATCACGTGGACTCCGCTCATCCTCGCAGCGGCTTTTGGTTAACCATCAGAAAAAAAGGCGGTCACCGCATCACGCGCTTTCAGATGCGCTTCTAAGGCCGTCTGGAACGCTCTGCTGATATTAGGAAGCCGCTGGAGCTATGCACTTTAAAATCATCAAGATTGACAAACTCATTTCTTTAGAACGGCTTGTTGTTTTTAGTTTGCTGTCCTTCCCCCCGCACATCCGACTCGCGCGGTTGGCTACGTACGGTGAAAAAGAAGTTCACCATGAGTACGTACGGTGCACACATGTCCTCGCTGCTAAGCATGTGGCAGCGGGATCCCATTTAGTTTAGGATTCAAGTCAGCATTTTGCTAATGACTTTAGTCGCATTAAAACGAACATTTGTCACCCTTACCTGTGAGGAGACGATTAAATCATGTGCTCCGGGCACACGCTCTTCCCTCCAGTCTTACACATTTACATTTGCAAATGTCTCGTTCCTTTTCCCGACGGGCTGATCGCAGCGAATTTTAAAACACTACCCCCATTGCATGTTAAAGAGCGCACAGCGCTTCGTGTTTGTTTTTAAGTCGTCTAACAATGTATCGGCTTATCCTCGGCGAGGCATTAACTCCAGTGTGTTGACCTTCGTTGTTTCCAGTCTTGCCGGCACGCATATGGACCTCGACGATACCATAAATCAGTGGGGCCGTGATGTTTTAGATTTGCTTTGTGGAACGGAAAATCGCCGTATAACAAACTAAACAAGGTGACACGTACTGCAATCTATTTCTACTTTCGTGGCCCCTTATACCGTGTCAAAATAAAACACAATCGGTAATTGGAATAACCTGTTGGCTAATTCATCCCTTTGAACCAACACCGACCGTTGATCATGGGACCTCCCTTGCCAGTATCAAAATATAAGAATAGGTTTTACCATTTCTTTAAGATGTTCAACCACCAAACAGAAACCTTTTTGCAAGGAGTCATGTCTGCATGACCCGCATATACTTGTGGTGAACATGCAAACAAAAACTTGCTCTGGTGATATCGCGACCTTTGACCCCATGTGTTTGCTCACGTGGTTTCGACCGTCTCGATCACCCGCTACACCCGACGCTCACGACGCCTGGATACATCGAGCCAGGAACCCGCCATCCCCTTAAATGACGGAGCGAGACCGGAGTACCCCGTTACGTCTCCTGTGACCTCGCAAAAATGCTGCCATTATTGCTTCGCGAAATAAAATGCTTTAAGTTTCATGTATTTAGAAGCCAAAAATCCAAAATGCGTTATTCTCATCTGTGCAAGCAGGAGCCATGTTAATGTAATTCATGCATTGGTGGGTTATTTACTTCTACTTCAGTATAAATTAGGCGACGTTCAACATTTGTTCGTGTATATATATGTGTGATTGCTGCTGGCTGAATAACTCACACACAGCGGAGACAGCTTCTAAGCAGCTGCACACTTTTTCGTGCCTTGTGGGAAGCCTGAAGAAGAAAGGGTCTGATGTTCCATTAAGCCGTGCAGAACTTTGCATGCTGTCTTTCAATAATGCAATCAACAACCAAGCTTCGAGTCTATCCACCGTGAGGTCATTTAAAAGTCAAGAACACTCAATTTAACAGGATACCTATGTTCAAACGTAACCCCTGTCCTGTCCTGTAATTCTGTAGATGTCATCGTAATCATTATCGTGATCATTACCTTGTGTTTAGCGATGATTACATTTTTTAGGGTTTTTTTACACCAATTACGGTTTATCTCTGCCGCTATTGAATTAGCGTCACGTTACCGAGCAGATACGGTAATGCGTCTGTTGAATAACTAATCAAACAGTAAAAAGTCGCTTTTGGTGAATTAAAATAAGATAATGGATAATGAGACCAAACCATTAACTAATTTATTCCATTTTCTTGTTGAATCTACTTTGAACGAATCATCATCATCGTTGGGATCAGGTGGTGCGACTTTGTCACAGACGTCACCGTGACACCCCGCGTCGGTCTCGCCAATGTAGGGGACCTCGTCTCAGTGGGGCCCTAGCTGGTAAAACAAATATAGAAATGGTTCAACTGGAAATCCAATTGTGGATCTTGCAGGCAGCATGGCAATGCACCAGCATACACCACCACGCTGTGTGAACCCGCTCGTGGCCGAGTAGGGCCACTTCAATCCTCCATCCCCCCCACCCACATTCTGTGGATCATGCATATGTGTGTTTGTTTTCTGTTCCCAAGATATTAAAAAAAACGTCCTGAAAGGATGGAAGTTTTATGGCATTTCAACGATTATCTCAAACAAGAAAAAGAAAAAAGATCACGAGGGAGCAGTGTTCTGAAAATACCCGTGGTGTTTCCAGAAGAGTGCTCTAACAAGTGCCTCCTTGCACTAAGGGGGTGATTGTGTGGCAGAAAGTTTGATAATTGCACGAAGAACATGAACAACAACAAATATAATCGGTCTTTGGATGGTTATTATCGAACGGAATATCCACTTGCTTGGGCGAAAACAATTTGCGTGCGCTGCAGACATTTACTCGGTGCTTCATCAACACGCTTAAGCTCTTGACACGATCAGATTCCCACGCGTTGGAATCGCCCTTGGTGGAATGCAAAAACGTCTCGGAAACGTCCATGAGCTTGTACGCATGTACGCACGTGCCTGTGTGTATGCCGAATATTCTTTCGCACCGGACGTGATTTCGGCCAACAACGGGATGACACGAGACATTCGCCAACGGCCGAATGGATCCGCACTGCGAGGATGGCGAGCGGACGTCGCTCGCTGGCGGTCCTGTCGTGGGTGCTCTCGCTGTTCGTCGTCACGTGAAAGACGTTTGCCCAAACGAGTCACGGTGACCTCGATCCTGACCCTGAAGCCTGCTGTACGTTTGGAGTTTGCCTGTCTCTCTGACTGCGGTCGAGTGGATTTTTCTCCGGGTCCGCCGGTTTTTCCCGTCCGCATTTAGAAACGTGCATTTAGAGTATTTGGCTGCTGTACATCGCCACGTGATGATAAGCCACTTCGGTGAGCTATTATTTGTGGCCAGTTTGCTTCTGAAAAAGAGCTACTATATAGCTCAGTGGATTTTTACCTGGTAAAATATAAAATCGTTTAGCTCATAGAATGTGACAGGGGCCCGTGGGAATGAGGTGGTTGTCGCTGGAGTGAAAGGAGGAGAGACCTGTGGATGAAGGAGGGAGCTGCGTGTGGCGGAGAAGGTGGAATGAAAGGACTGGAACCCTCCTTACCTGTATCCACGTGTTGGTGAGGAGAGTGGCCACTACACAAGCAAGAGTCCCTCGGTGAAATTCTGAGGCACGGTGAAGCTCCCCTGAACAAAGCGTCACATTATCTGTGCTGCATTTTCACTTTGCGCTTTCAAATAGCGCAAACCAAATGCGATTTGTAATAACGCTTTCAACTTGTAACACGCGCGCCGCAGTATTCGCTCGCCCTTGTAGAGACAGAACGACTCGGAGACACAAGGAGGAACCACAGACAGGTGGGAAGGCAACCACGCCACGAGCCAACAATTTCCCAAGCTCTGCGGCCCTCTATATATTAAGGCGTCATGGGCCAATTAATGAGTGTTTACATGTCGGAAGAAACCGCAGCGCCCGTAGGAAACCCACACATGCGAGGGGGAAACACGCTATCCCATACAGACAGACAGACTAGATGCAGTCCACATTTCTGCTGTATCGCCATCCCCTTGTGAGCCAGAGTACGGAACCCTTGATGCCGTCGGGAAAGGAGTTTCGCGACAATTGTGCGATCGACAAGCCCTCGCTGCCTCCAGAGTGCCAGATTAGGGGGCCGTGCGCTCCACCACCTCTCGGAGACGAACGAAAATCAGACAGAGACTCCCTGGGCGTCCCTAGCTGGCGTGCGAGCTTCAGCGCGTCTGCCTGGAGACACTGGCACACGTCTGCTCTTGCCCACTGCAACAAGCCCTCTCAAGTGCGCACCTCCGATTCCCACACCTCCGATTAGCACGGGTGGTTACGTGTGGTGCGACATAAGTTAAAGGTACATACAGAGGAACTTTATTGGTCAAATTTAACTGTTCAGATGACAGTCTTTCTTTCGTAATACGGCAAAATCTACCGGTGCAATAATTCCGGGTAAAACCCACAGGTGAAATTAACACAATCCAATGCTCTGAATTGTTAACGCTTTAGGTATGAATGACATTGGGTTTTCTGTTCACACAGCAAACGTACGGAACCTGTGAATTTATATTTTCAATTCCCACAACCGTGGCATGCTGCGCATTCAATAAAAGAGCTTTAGACTTGGGGGTCCTTTTGATTGGTCCCACAGTAAAACGCACTTGGTAAGTTACAGCCAGTGTGCCCGTCTTCAGAGATGTACCGGGCGTGATGAGAGAGGTTCTTTGTGCGAACCAAGAATAAAATCCAGTCAGATACATTGAAATAGTGCACACTGGGTTGAAAATTCATTAGTACGTCCAGATTCATGGGAAACCCCTGAAAAATCCTTGGCTGTCTCAAGAGGAGCAGAACGGGGGGGGCGGGGGGGGGGAGGTGGCAGGGCGTAGCTTTATGAGCTCTTCATTTTCCGACGCATTTCCATTGCTCTGAACCCCCTCGTTAAATATAAGTTGCTCCCGCTGTCACAGAGTCAGCGGCACGCGGGCGGTGTGACATCGCAACGCAGGGCGAGCGTTACTGCCGAGTCTTTCAGAGATGCCCCGACCAAAGGCACCTTTAGGACTTTGAGGGTTCGGTGTGATTGCCCAAGGCTCGCAGTTTCTGCGAGCATCACTAGCCACTGGGAATCGCCCAGAACGGAGGTCGGCAACGAAAATAACAAGAAGAGTTATAGATATATTTATTTTTGTTCGAATTCGGTCAAAATAAAAAAAACCCTCTATTTCAAGAGCCGCAATGCACTGTGGTAAATCCGAGACGGCGGTGCTCCTTAGTAAAGAACGGTCAAGAAGCGGCCCTTAAAGAGCCACCGCACGCGGCCCCGGGGACATTTTTCACGTCTTTCGAGCTGCTCTTTGTGTTCAGTTTGTTGTAGTTTCCCCGCAACCGGCAATTGGCACGGTCGGCTACATACGGTGCGAAAGAAGTCCAACACACGTACGTGCAGCATGGCATGTGGGGGCCTTCATCTGGCAGTGGATGAATAATATCAAAGCATTTAGTATTCTAGAGTTGCACTATTGTTACGTTTCATGTATTACTGTATTTATAGCGGGTTCTATTTATCGGATAGGATGGGGTAAGAGGCCTACGTGGGGTTAAAAGCCTTTGTGTTCCTTAAATGGGGTCGCCAGCCACGATGAGTTTGAGGTACAGATTCAGTTAAATCAAATATATATTTAATTTATATTCATTCAATTTATTCCATCTAGCCTAAATCAACAACAACAAAACTTTATCACGAATAATATTTGATCGCCAAAGCCTACGGTGTCAAACTAATTTCTATTCATATTCTTAGGTTTTTTCGGTAAAGTCACGTAGGTAAAAAAATTAAATTAAAATTAATAAAAGTAAAATAAAAATAAAATAATTTATTTTAGGTTTTTTTCGGTAAAGTCACGTAGGTAAAAATTTTTAATTTAAATTAATAAAAGTAAAATAAAAATAAATTAATTTATTTTTCTATTATTAATTTTTATTTTTTACCTACGCCACTTTACCGAAAAAACCTAAGAATATGATTCCTTGCAGTCACGAAAGCTTCAAATCTAAAACTAATTTCTGTTTGTTCGCGTGGAAAATCCCGTTTAGCCAGCCGGCCCAGTGCGTTGGCAAGGGGAGATCCGTGGAGCGTCGTGGCAGGCGACGCGTGATCGCGGCACGAGGGAGTAGAGACGATGACGACGACGACGACGTCGGCCATGGCGAGAACGCGCGAGAGGGAGCTGTGTTTTTGCTGCACCACGCTGTGATGGAGGAGAGATCTGGGGGGAGAGGGATTGGCGGCCCTCCTCTCGAGCACTCTGCTGCTGCCGTGGTGACGTGGAGACTTTACTGCAAGCCTTGCAGCCCTTTGGTTCTCAATCCTTTAAACAACAAAAACATATGTTAATAAATACGTCGCTTTCATGAAACAAGGTAGTTGTACTCACGTGCCCAGGCTTAATGTGTTTTCGATGATTTACCTTCTAAAGATATCTGGCCATGTCTCGCATCCCCAGAAAGGACCCAGTTTGAAGCATTCGGGCTAGCCTGCCCACGATCCATCTTGGGTTTAACCAGTCCCATCGGTGAGCTCCTCCAACAAGCAAGGCTACGTTGGCTGGATCATGTAGCCCGCATGCCCAGCCACCGCATGCCAAATCTGCTTCTGTATGGCCAGATAGATGGGGGTAAGCGGGCATGGCACGGGCTGGAGAAGAGATGGACTGATGCGTTACAGGAGGATGTGGAGCTGAGTGGATTTGCCGATGACTGGTACCAGCGGCCTCAAGGTTGACCTCTGTGGAGGAGGAGTTTCGTGAAGGACGCTGCTACTGGGGAGTTAGAGGCAGTCGCCCTCCAACCACAGCGGAGGGCACAGGATAAGATTAGGAGTAGGAATCTCAACACGATGGTAAATGTCACCAGCTAGTGCTCACAGATTGCGTTACTCAGTCGCAATTATTAGTATAACTTCATATGCCAAATAAAAAAACTGGTCCTTAGAAAACATTGCATGCGAGCAGTCTCCAACTCTTATTATCTACTTATTAGCTCTGGCCTCTCAATGCATGTGTGCTGTGAAGAAGGGCCATTGCCCAAAAACGTCGCCTATTATGTATTTCACAGCCACTGTGGTGGTGGTGTTGTTGACGAACGTGTTGAGGTTTCCTGCCACGTACTTGCTCACCGCTGCCATTGCAAGCAGCAGCTGCGTCTTCCAATCCTGTTGCTTTTTCCGTGGACTGCACGCGGCAGTGGCACGCACAACAATAACACCGACGACATTTTGCACGTGAACAGTGGCTTCGTGGGTGTGTGCGGTTCCCGCCCATGGCCAACACCGGTGACGATTATCTGGACCGGTCCTGGGCCTCCCCATGGCTCGACTCGGCCTCAAGGGAGCACCTGGCGTGATGTGTTAAACATCGGCACCCAGGGAGACAAAGGCGGCCGGGCGTTGTGCTGGCGACTCACCGCCTCGTGTGCCGTGCCGGCCTTCACAGGTGCTCGCGAACAGCACTTGCCCCTAACAGCCCACTAAGGCTACACGGGTGATCTTTGTTTCTGGTAATGCCCCCTCCTTAGCCGCTTGACGGAACAGCCTCCGTGTGTGCGGAGCGCTGGCAAGTCGCTGCTGAGATCACTCGGCGGAGGGCGTCACACAAACCCTGGAGCACTTTCAACCTCGAGTTCGTCACATCGACACAACGAGAGACACGTGCAACATGGCCGCGGTGAACACGTGCTCCAGATTACATTCGACTTCATGAGGACGACGACGATGATGATAACGATAGATTTTAGATATTTAAGTAACTGTATTCATGAGCTCTCGCCACTCCACCCCATCAATAGCTCAAGACTTTGTTCTGCCAGATTTAGCTTTTGGGGCGTTTGGCCAATTTATCCCCGAGGAATAAGTCAGGGGTGAGTGCTTTAGTTCACAGGCCTTGGTTTGTAATGTGCTGTTCTGTCGGTGTACCATTCCACCACATGCAGTACTGATGTGGATAATTAAATACTGTCTTGTACAAATGACACTTGAATGACCTTTAGCCATAATTAACACCGAAGACATTAGTGCATCCGTATTTACTTCCAGACATCTATAACGATTCACAAATATGCAGGGAGAAGGGGAGGCAGGCATCATCACGGCAATAACCGCGGCAAATGTCCACTGGAGAGCAATGCACTTTGTGCCAACTGATTTCAGGGTAGGCCTGCGATGGGCTGGGTTTGCCTTGCCAGCTGTCCGCGAATTGGAATCAGCGTTTTGTGTGGTAGGAATTGATTCGTACCCAGATCTTCTACCGGTATCGCTGTGCTCATTTTCATATCAATTCGCTGCGCAGTTTTTATCTCGCCAGGTATGTCTGGGTTTGGTCTGTAGTGCAAATGTGGTGGCCCTGCTGTGAACACGTGGGTATGGCGGTGTGAGTGTGCAGTGTAATTAATGCAGGCGTACATTTGTACATCAGAGAGAGAGAAGGCAATCAGGACGGGAGAAGTTCGCGATAATGTGAATTACTCAGAATCCTGATTGGCAGTGCCGGAGCTGGCAGCACCAAGTGCTGATCATGCTGCCGCTCATTATGGTGATGCTGATATTAACATGGTCATACTGCTGCTGATGATGATGATAGTGATGCTGATATTAACATGGTCATACTGCTGCTGATGATGATGATAGTGATGCTGATATTAACATGGTCATACTGCTGCTGATGATGATGATAGTGATGCTGATATTAACATGGTCATACTGCTGCTGATGATGATGATAGTGATGCTGATATTAACATGGTCATACTGCTGCTGATGATGATAGTGATGCTGATATTAACATGGTCATACTGCTGATGATGATGATGATAGTGATGCTGATATTAACATGGTCATACTGCTGCTGATGATGATGATAGTGATGCTGATATTAACATGGTCATACTGCTGATGATGATGATAGTGATGCTGATATTAACATGGTCATACTGCTGATGATGATGATGATAGTGATGCTGATATTAACATGGTCATACTGCTGATGATGATGATAGTGATGCTGATGTTAACATGGTCATACTGCTGATGATGATGATGATGATAGTGATGCTGATATTAACATGGTCATACTGCTGATGATGATGATGATGGTGATGCTGATATTAACATGGTCATACTGCTGATGATGATGATGATAGTGATGCTGATGATGATGATGCTGACGACGATGCTGCTGATGGAGATGATAATGACCTTTTTCCGCACACAAACGTTCTAAGCGACGTATCCAGTTTACCATCGATCACAGGAGAGTGAGTTAGAGAGGAGAGGCATTAACCGTAGACGACACTGTGTCACCCCAGGTGCATGAAGCATCAATTGTAAAGCACGACAAGCCTGCACCATTGGCGCGGTTGGATCTGGGAAATATTGAACCTCAAGACATCGTGCCTAGACGGTGCGGTTGTTATTTCCCATTCATATTCTTTGCGGCTTTCGGTAAAGTCACGTTGATAGCTTCAAAGAAAATAACAAAACATAATAACAAACAACGACGTTTCGATCGCAACGCAATATGACGAACGCTTGTGTGGCGATCGAAACGTCGTAGTTTTTTATTATTATTATGTTTTGTTATTTTCTTTGAACCTATCTACGTGACTTTACCGAAAGACCCACAGAATAGGAATTCCTGCAGTCACGAAAGCTTTAAGTCTTGATTGTTATTTCCCGTCAACAGACTAGCTTTACTTTTGCAGGTATTGCAAAAATGAATTACAGTCTTGGTGTGAGAACAGTGCTATCCTTGGTTGGGTAGACGGCAAAATGCGTAAAGGTCTCTCAATTATCTCATTGAAAAAGAATGGGATTTACAGTCTTGGTGTGAGAACGTGGGCCTGTACTTCTCCCTGCACGACGTCTTGAACACGATGGGGGGCCATGCTTGTCCACCTTCTCTGGGGAGGAAGCAGATTCAAATTAGGGTTGAGATCTCGGTGTGCGTGTGTGCGTTCACGATTCGATTCCCGCTCACGGCCAATACCAGTGATAGATTATTATTTGAACCGGTCCTGGGCCTCCCCTAGGTCGACCCAGCCTCAAACGAGTACCTGGTGCGGTGTGTAATTATCGCCACCGGGGAGGCAAAGGCGGTCGGGCGTGGTGCTGGCCACCCAGCCCCTCGTGTGCCGTGCCGGCCTTCATAGGTGCTGCTCGCTGACAGCACTTGCTTCACAGGCAACGACGTGTTTAACAAGCATCAGGTGCGTGCAGCGTGCAACCATTGATTTTCAACGTGAGTCACTTGTTCGGAGCGGGTGTTGAGTGGCGAGGACTGGGATTTGGGAAACCCTGATTTAGACTTTTCCCGTGAGCAAATTAATATTCGCGTGCAACCATTGTGTCGTGTAACAAACACAACGATATTATGATAATTATTTACGTGTCTTTGTCAACGCATTTGCTGAATGAATATCCCGATGTGGAATTGCCTGTTCAGCCCACGTTGTTAGCACGGTCGTACGAAATGTAATTAACGATCAGGAAACGTGTTTGTTTCTGTTTAACATCATATTTTTCCGTAATTATCACCTCAATTGGTAATTGCTTCTTCGTTTTTTAGATTCCACGGAGCAGACGAGTTGTGAGTTGTGCCGACGATGTCGCTGCTACGCTCGGCTGTTGCTCTGCAGCTCTGATAGCGTGCACACACAGACACACGCACACACGCGCACACACGCACGCGCACACACGCACACAAACAGACACGCACACTCACACACACACGCACGCACGCACGCACACGCACGCACTCACACACGCGCACACACACACGCGCACACACGCACGCACGCGCACGCGCGCGCACACACGCACACACGCACACACGTACACACACACGCACACACACACGCGCACACACGCACGCACGCGCACGCACGCGCGCGCACACACGCACACACGCACACACGTACACACACACGCACGCACACACGCACACACGCACGCACACGCACGCACACACACGCACACACACGCACGCACACACACACAGATACGCGCGCACGTCGATGCGTGCGGGGAGCGGTGGCGCTGCGGTTAGCGCGCTGGCGCCACGAACCCGGCGACGCGAGTTTGATTCGCGCTCACGGCCAACGCCCGTGACCTGCACCGGTCCTGGGCCTCCCCTAGGTCGACTCAGCCTCAAACGAGTAGCTGTTGCGACGTGTAAACATGGGCACTGGAGAGACAAAGGCAGCCGGGTCTGGTGCTAGCCACACCATGCCCTGCTCGCTAGCAGCGCTTTCCCCCGCAGCCTGTCAAAGGCTTTGTCTGTGTACGCATGTTGAATTTCTTTCGCGCCGTACGTAGCCCACCGTGCTAATCGGAGGTCTTTGTCGCACGTCGCGACGCCCGCAGTTGCAACAACCGGCGGTTCGCCGACGAGTTTCGTGTCTCTGATTCTTGTCGAGCCGCACGAGAACTCCAGGAGCCAGGGCGAGTGTCACCTGTGAGTCCGTGTCGGCGGCAGGCGAACCGTGGGCATTCCGCAGCTGCTGCGGGAAACTTTTCCCCGTCCGGGTTTTTTTGTTTTGTTGTGGACGGCAGATAAGGGGCGGGCGCGCGACGGACACAATGACTCCGCCAGCGAAAATATTTCCAAACTCGGCGAATTCGCGAGAGGTTCTTATCTCCCGTCGGGGTCTCCAGCCCGCACCATCAATGATAAGAAGGCGGCTCGGTGCTCGGCAGAAGCGCCTCGTTATCCAACGCTGACATTGCCGGTCCGTGGCTGCGGATCCGCTTTATTCGTGCATTTTTAACTCCCTCCCGTCCACGGGAAGAAGCGCGGATGAAGCAGAGGCGGCGCTGGGCGTTGTGGAATGTCCACGTCGGTGCGAGGCGACGGGTGGCTCTGTGCGCGTGTGAACACGCACGCGCACACCGCCACCGTGGTGGTGGCTTTCGCTTGCGCGGACCTCTCTCGCTGCACACACAGAGTGCTCGCCACAATTGAACCGCGACACCTCGCTAGTCTCGTCCAGGAGCGTCAAGCATCACGCCAACTCGGGTCGTCCTCGCAGCAGCTGCGGCAGCAGCAGCGGCAGCAACAGCGGATTTTGGCGAACCAATGGCGGTGGTCACTGCACCGCGCGGCGCTTGCAGATGCGCTTCTGTGGCCGTCTGGAACGCTCTTCCGACATCAGGAACCCACTGGAGATGGATGTATCGATAGATTAATTTATTTGAACAGCTTTTTGTGTGTTTATTCTGTTCTTCCCCCACACGCCCGATTAGCACGGTTGGCTACGTACGGTGCAAAAGAAGTTCAACACGCATACATAATACTATCTTCAAATATAACAAAGAATACACTCTCCGCGCACCTGATTGTAAAAGCCCTGCAATTCATTTAGGAACGTATCCCAACTCACTTGAACGTACGTGTATGGATTATATCGCAGTGGCTCCGGTAAGATTTGTCCTCCAAACATCGCAGCCAATGGCCTCTGTTGCCGCATTTTGCTCGCATCCCAGCGCGACCTACCGGTGGTGACGACGAGCCGCGATGCTCTGTTGGTGGAAGGAGGACCTCCACTCTCGAGAGAGTTCTAGAGAGCCTGGTCAGACGTCTTGGGAGAGAGGGGATGGATGGGGGGGGGGGTACACGTACTGTGCTTCGAATAGCAGTCAAAAAGTTCCGAAATCATCCGCACGTGCAGTTCGTATGACTGTAACTCCGCGCCCAGTTATTGCATCATCCGGCCAGCCACAGCTTCAAGTCCAAATCTATTTTGCTGAACTAGGTGATGGTCTTATTCGCTTCATTCGCGTGGCGATCTGCCAGAACCAGATTGCCGTGTCTGTGAGTTCTGCCCGAAATGTCGTGGCAGAATGATATTTTTTTACTCATCCTCATCAGTCTCCAAGCCGTATCGACTCTATCTCTTTGGTCTCTCTGGCTGTGTTCGGCAACAGATCCAGGGAGATCAAACAAGAAGAAGTGGCAATTATTTTGCACACAAGAAAATGGGGGCTTTGGGAGTGTGATAATGAGCTCTGGAAGGCCCAAGTCCCAGGCTGTCGCGGGCTTGCCTCCCCATTGATTTGGCGCGTGTATCATGAGCATAAGAATCGATTCCAATCGATACATCAATGCATCATTACATGTCTAGGACTATTCTATGGGAAATTGCCCAAAAGAGCACTGTCCAGGAAGGGGATTGTAGGGGCTTAGCGCAGCCTTGCCTGTGATACCCACGGCAGCTGTGGCCACGACTTTGACTCCACCGCTCTGAGAATTAAACCAGAATGCAGTCAAACTCCACTTATACACAGTCCTCGTACCCACAGGTAGAGCTAGAAACTCTACGGGGAAGGGATGCGGACACGCAGTTCCCAACCTTTTTATACAAAACCCGAGATTAATCATATTACGGTACAAAAAATAAAAATATATATTGATGTCTCCCGTTGCACGGCTGGCCGCTCATTGGGCTCATCTCCACGCGGACAGCGACGATGTTGTTGGCGGCTGTCGCGGGCCATCGCCGCTACAGCTAGCCAGGTAACTGGCTACACGGGGTTTCTTTCGCGTAAGAAATAAACGTTAAATTGGAATGACGGTTGGAGGTTCGGTAGAATAGACACCGAAGGTAAAAAAAAGAATTAAACCAGAATACTCCCTTAAATCCTAGAGAAGGTAGAGAAAAGAAGAACCAAAAAAAACTAACCTTGCGAATCATATCACCTTGGGCGAGATAACGATGGATTACTATGGTAACCGTGGTGGACTGATGATGGTGATAATGAGGGTAGCTGTCGCTCAGCCTTCACCGCCCATCACCGCCGCCAGACAGTGACCGACAATAGTGGAGATGACGATGATGATCACCAGAATCAAAATATGTATTTATACTGGAGGAATTCACTGAGAACCACTGCTCTAGACCAGTGGGTCTCAGAGAGTGGTCCCCACACCACACTGACAGCCACTGCTCCAGACCAGTTCATGTCTCTTGTTTCGGATATTGATTAATATTTTATTTATTATATTTATTTAAAACATGAAGTTAGGTAAACTACGCCGATTAAACTATCCTAACCCTAAGATCTAAATTCCACCCATTAAAAAAAAAAATCCTCATAGCTGCGTTAAAAAAAAAGTTTTTATCTTCCGATAATACGAATCATGATGCGTATGTGATGTTTATAGAGACGTGATAGCGTTTTGTCGCCAGGGGTGGGGGGCTGATTCGTCCCTCGGGCCAAAACAAGTTTGAGAAGCACCGCTGTAGAGGAAGTGCCACACAGTGGCACACAGCAGCCAGGGCGAGGCCAGCTTCGAGTGCCACTTGACACCACCCAGCTGACCGGGTGTTGCGCGTGGCCACCGACTGAACCTCGGCTTGCCAGCGGCGCCACAAGCCAGTCTCGTGTAGCCCGGCGGGACGCGTGCTACGCTGTTACTGAGCACGCATTAAGGCCGACACGACACACGAGAGCCTGGTGTCACTGGTGGCCCGTATGCCTTGCCACTTTGTGTCTCCTATTCCGCTCTAGGGGGTCGTGGGAGTGTTGTGCATGTGTCCGCTTGTGCGTTGTTGCTGGGGCCGGCAGCGGTGGCGCGCTACGAACCCGGCGACCCGGGTTCGATTCCCGCTCACGGCCAACACCAGTGACAGTTGTCTGAACCGGTCCTGGGACATCCCCTGGGTCGACTCGATCTCAAATTAGGATGCGGTGTAATCTGAAAACATCATGACTAGGGAGACAAAGGTGACCGGGCATGGCGGGAGCCACCCACCTCCTCGTGTGCCGTGGCCACCTTCAAAGGTGCTCGCAAAGAGCACTTGCCCCAAAGTCTGTTAAGGCTAGATGGGATCTTTGTCTGTGTTGCTGGGGTTACTTTTGGAAGCAGTGCACTAAAAAGAAAATTATATTATTCGCTGCTCTGTCTCTTCTCTCTCCAAACATGCAAAATCAAATGTAGTCTGTCCCTTATGGGCCTTGCCACACAAGTGTTTCATAACGTCACTTGTTTAAGCAGGCACACTCTAGGCCGGTGTTACCCTCCTGGGTCTCGGCAGCATTCGGCTGCTAAATCTTACCGGTCGGTGGTGTCCACTTAAGCCGGGGCTTGTCAGCACAAAATATAACATTTTAAAATACCCAGAATGCACTTTCAACCTTTCGGGCCACATATTCAACTCATGACTCTTGCCGATTCGTTCGTTTACTGGGCCTGGCTGCTGATGAGACCAAAAATGTCGAAACTCTTCCAGAGCTTACGCCGCTCAAACAAATAAAGCCGATACGTTGATGTATTATAAACACTTTAAATTATTGCGGTTAATATCTTGAACGTCTCACGATTTGCACTCGCATTAAAAACCCGCCACATCCGATCAGGACCGTGCGTGCGGTGCGACGGAGGGCCCTGACCCAAGATGTTTCCTCCTCAGTACTTTTCTCTTTTGAGGCCACCGCGTGCCATCGACGAACACGCGACCCTTGTTGTTATTTGTGCGCCCCTGCCAATGCGGCATCGCCAAATCATTTGTACCGTAATGAGTGCCGATTACAGGTTAGTAGGCACATAATGATTCACCATTGACTAAGGCAGTAAATAATCAGAAAATACGTCTCCTTCATATATCTGTCTTTCCGCATTAAAAATAAAAAATGTTTTTTTTACACACAACGCATCGGCCCAATTAGCTTCTGGGAGTGGATATAGTTGCAACAGCATTGATTCAGCACAAGCAACCTGTGGACCGGTTTTGCCATGCAAGTGTCTCATCAGCAGAGTTCTGGATTGCTTGAATCGATGCCGTTGAGCTGTCAGATGTTACAGGCAAGGGACCCTCTTGTGCAGAATCGATGCTGCTGGAATTATACACTCCCACAAGGCTGCTGGGCCGATGGGTTGTGCAAAAAATACTTTTTAAAGAAATGTTACGTGGAGAGATTGATATGTGAAGCAGACGTATTTCCTGCCCATCTATTTTTTTATTTTTTGGCCGTCTATATTATTTTGCTAAATTTTTAATTTCCTGCCCGTTTATTTTTTTAATTTCATCAACTTTTTTTGCCCGTCTATTTTATTTTGTTCTGCTCGTCTATTTTATTGCGGGCCAATCTCCGGAATGACGCTCATGACGCCTTTGGACCGAGGCTTAAGACAACGCGTCACGATTCTCATGAGAGGCACTCGATGCACATGCATCGTGAGGGTTAATCATCCGATTTCGATCTATTTAGACGGCGTACGCTGACACATTGTCACAGTTTCGTTGTTTTCGTCAACAAACAAATCCCCGCGTAGTGTAAAATTTGCGCTCTCTTTTAGTTGTTACTCGATTACTTTTATAATTGCAGTTGTTTCTAAGAATTAACCGCACGTTGGATTAATGTAGCCCCTGACTTACTGTAATCTAGTGGTGTAATTGCATACATTGTACCGCGGCCCGTACACGCCATGATTCTGTCCCATCTGTTTGCATTAACCAAAGCTGATGGGTTTGTCCTTTCAAATGTGTTTGTAAGCATGTCTGTATTAAAAGAATACAATTAAAGAGTAATTAGTGGGTATATGGTGAGTAGCTGTAATATAATTACATCCTGAAAACAGAGTATTACTGGTACGCTTACAGTACTGAAATTACTAAACCGATTGCAGTACTGAATTACAGTTACGTATGTCTGTACACATTTTATTATTCATAAATATCCACGTATGATGCAATGCAAAAATTAGCTTTGATTTTATTCTTTTCCCAGATCACAGCAGGGTCCGTTATCCCCAGAGTCAAACTCTGGCCAGAGGCAAAGTTAAGAGCGCAACAAACAGATAATTTCCAGCGCCCCCTGTCCTTTGTTACATTTTTTTTTACAATTCCGCAGAATCGGCCGGGCACCTGCGAATCGTTTGTATAGCGCGCGCTGTCCCCCACCATGAGACATTCACGAGCTTGACAACGGAGCGAGTCGTCCCCGTGAGCGCCGTTCCATTGCGTCTCCTGCAGCCTGGACAAGAACCACGACGCTCCCGTCGTTTCTTGCCGCTGCCCCGGTACTTTTTTGGGATGGCCAAGACGCCGCTCGGTGGCCAACAATCAGGAGCGGAGTCGGTGCTCCGGACGAGCGGTAACCGTGGGCACGAGTCGCCGTTCGCTCCTTGTCCGCGCCGTACTCTCGCAACTTCACCCTGTGAGTAAACCACCGAGGAGCGTGAGCCATCCAGCGAACTCTGGCGGTCATCCTCACAGCAGCAGTAGCAGTAGCAGCAGCAGTAGCAGCAGTAGCAGCAGCAGCAGTAGCAGCAGCAGCAGTAGCAGCAGCAGTAGCAGCAGCAGCAGTAGCAGCAGCAGCAGTAGCAGCAGCAGCAGTAGCAGCAGCAGCAGCAGTAGCAGCAGCAGCAGTAGCAGCAGCAGCAGTAGCAGCAGCAGCAGTAGCAGCAGCAGCAGTAGCAGCAGCAGCAGTAGCAGCAGCAGCAGCAGCAGCAGCAGTAGCAGCAGCAGCAGTAGCAGCAGCAGCAGTAGCAGCAGCAGCAGCAGTAGCAGCAGCAGTAGCAGCAGCAGCAGCAGCACGCCCAATCGAGCAAAGGCGATGGTCACCGCATCGCACGGCGCTTTCAGACGCGCTTACGCGGCCGTCTGGAATGCTCTTTCCTTCCAATATTAAGAAAACCACTGGAGTCGTGCACTTCTCGAGAACTTGCTTTTGGTGCATAGTTTGCTGTCCTTCCCCCCCCCCCACCTCCAATTATCACGGTTGGCTACGTGCAGTGCGAAAGAAGTTCAACATGCATACATACATTTGCAGCGACATGGAAATGCTTTTTTTCGGCATATATTGGATTTATAGAAAACGTATTTGTGCTTGTGACGTCAACTGGGTGTGGAATTAGCGATGTGAGCTTGTCTGCAGGAGATGAAGTTCCTATATAGAGTATGCATGTTGAACGTCGTTAGCACCGTACCTAGGCAACTGTGATCATATAATCCGAGGTGCAGGGAAAAGACAACAAATTAAACACAAAAAGCAGTTTTAAAGAAATGAGATTTTAATCTAGATTTAAAAATGCATTGCTCCAGGAGGAGAGAGTGAGTAGCAATGGTTTTTTAAGTGTAGTGTGTGCTGTTGCTCCCAAAGTTGTTTAATAAATACCATTACATTTTCTTGGTTCTTTCGGTAAAGTCACGTAGAAGGGAAGTAATAAAATAATAAAAATAAAACATAATAAAACCATTACATTGTTTAGTAACTATTTTACCGTTATATTTACTTATTTATTGCTACCTGACCACCTCGAGTGTAATTGCCCAAAGCTGCTTAATTAGTCAGGTGCCCGAGGAAATCTCAATAAACCGAGTGGAGAACCAAAGTCATGAACACGCGGCCCGTCTCGTGAGGTGATGGCGTGGTGCCGTGGCGACGCGTCGCATTGAAATTTGGGTTCAGACGAAATGTGAGCGAAACGAAAGTGGCGTCAAAAGGCTCTTCGCTAAACGCTCTGAGGGGGCGCAACTGGGAGGAGGGGGGGGGGGGGGAACGGAAGAATACTTGTGTCTAGGTTCAGTTATTGAAGACGGAGCATTTATCAAAATTATGATATAAAGAGGTGGATTGCCAGGAGTTTGGTGGTTTTAATAAATTGGCAGCAGCTTCTTCTTCATAATTACAGTTGGCATCATCGTCATGGTCGTCGTCCTCTTATCCATGGGATATCGTGGACGAATGAATGAACATAACCCTTGTCAGCAACCACTTTCCCCACCATTAGACTCATCCGCCAAAATTTGCAGACAATAGGACGTGGATCGACCTGCAGGCAGCAGGTCATTTTTGCGGATCGATTTTTGTTTTTGAGCCGCGTTCAAATAGGATTCGTTGACAGAGGAGTTTCAACGTGAGACGCATTAAAGGCAGTGCCCTGATTTGGGAGCGTCGGGCGAAGGTGTCACGTGGCTCCTACGCAGAGACGGGGGCAGCACGTGCACGTCACGTGCTCTGCAGCGGGACAGCCGCCCTCTCCGCCGGGGAGAAGCCGAGGGCGGAGACACGAACGTAGCTTAAGCCGTATAAATAAATAGACAAACGGGTGGCATCGCTCGCCATCGTTGGAATTGATTCTTAAGTGGATATCCGCCGCCCCGTGATTTCGCGAAAAACCCGAGTGCACTTTACCGCCCGCTGACCCCTGAACTCCTCAGCCGAGCCGGGGTGATGACACGCGATGTTGTGGTGCGGCCGGTTCAGTCGGGGCTGCTCCTGCGGGGGCCCCTTGCCCTCGCCGCCACGATGGCGCTCTTTTATTCATGGTTCGTGCGGCGATTTCTCTGCAAATTGGGTGATTCGTACAGCACGGGAAGACTCACCACGATACCCCTGGCCCCTTTTGGATAATAGGATTCAAAGATAAGGTGACATATAAGAGGAATTTGCTCTACGGGATAGAAGATATTTACGTTGAAAAAACAACAAAAACTCAACGCACGTGCCTTAAAGAAGGGCTATTGCCTGAAACGTCAACTGTTATATTTTTACTTTGAGGGCGACATTGTTTTTAACCGACGTGTTGAGGTTTTGTGTAGCTGTTGTACTGTACACACGCTGGTGCACCACTGCCAATGCAGCGTCGCCACCACAACATTTATTATTATATATTTATATGTTAATTTAAAATGCACATTCTTTTTGGTGTGACATTTGGTGCGTGAGCACTGCTAATAAAACAGGTTTTATTCGTTTCTATTTCGTTAAACCCAAACAAAACCCCAATAATCTCTGGACGTAGAAGAGAGTGCTTCTGAATGTCTCTAGCCCTCAGACGGATCCAACCACCGCCACCCCCCTTCCCCCAAATGTCTGAGCATCCAACCGTCATCCTGTATTGATCGCCGCTCGTGGTCACTATCGTAAAGCACGTTATTTATCGCAGTCGCTGAACATCTGTGATAAACACGGCCAAGCCTCCAGCGATTGGCCCAAGGATGTAAGTGCCTTGGCAAACAACACCAAGTTCCTAAATCATCAAGTCCGCTCGTGTGATGGCCAGGGCGTGCAATATTCAGCCCTTCTTTAGAGTTTCGCCGTTGTTAGACATTAACTGCCGTTCGGAGGATCGAGCCGTTGGGTTTTAATCAAAGTTATGCCCGGAGTGAATATGGAGGAGGGGAAGTGTTTTAAAGCAACCTTTGCGGCCTTCCCAAACTGACACCTGCGGCGTGTCTCGGCCCGCTGGCAACCTTGGATTAGTCCCGTGCAAAATTACTGCAGTTGTTTGCCACAGGGTTTAAATAATATGTGAAAACACACTGCTCGCATGTATTTAACAAGCGCGCCTCCACGCATGAGTTGATCCATTTGTTGTAATTTAATGATAAGAGTAACAACGTGCGGTCCTTTGTCAATCCACTGCTGGATGACGACCTCGCCGTGCTGTGCCGGTCATGGCGATCGTCCTTCACCGCGCTGGTCAGTGCGAGTTGAAGGTGATGGGGGTGGGCACGAAGGACCAGGACCGGTTGAGATATCTCACGCCACTGATGTTAGCTGTGAGCTGAAAAAAAAATTATAATCCAGTATGCTAACCACTGTGACATCACCCCCCTCCCTCCCCCGCCTCATTGTAATGTGCTTGCAGATCATTTCCAAATCTGTGATTTGGGCTATGGCACCAGTCGTTAATGACCTGGATTTATGATCGCCGCATGAGTCTCACTGCCCCTAGCAGGACAGCTTGCTTTGGCGGTGTCCCACGGTGTCGTGGTGGGGGTGGCGGTGGGGGTGGCGGTGGCGGTGGGGGTGGGGGTGGCGGTGCTTGTCGGACTTGGCGAACGCTGTGCATGGCGCGGCGGCCTCGGCGGCGATCGCGCCGACTCGGCTCTAGCGCCAACGCCAAAATCGACGACGTCAACGGGAACTCTCTCGTCGGCGGGCGGGCGAGGTCGAGCGATTGCAGGGGCTGCGCCTTCGCGCGCCAACACCGTCGTGTGCGGGTCTCAACAATTCCACCGAGTAATCGGTCACCGAGTAATCGGAGGCCGATTCGTGGCTTTTCGAAATTGGGAATGGATCCCGAGAAAACGATTTTTGCGGGTTTTTAATTAAATCTGCAAAATTAGGAGAAAGAACCTCCTCCTTCTCCTCCGCGACGCTCCAGGTGAAGGGGGTGGTGGGGGGGGACAAATTGCGTTTCGCCTGATTACCGGTTAACCACTTGTGATTTAACAAACCTGATGTGCACGGGCTACGTGCGTGCGTGTGCACACCGGGCGCACACGTCGACTGCCGCTGAGCGTGGTGGGCGTAGCGGGCCACCGCTGTCCCGTGGCCAGTCGTTATTGTTGTCGTGCCCTACAATGGCGTAGGCATATTCACACGCCAGTAATGGAGCGCAGCTTTTTGGGGGTGGGAAAATTTAAAGTAAAGTTCCATTCCGTGAATCACTTCGTTCGATCGCACTGGCGCAATTTGCACCTGTGTTGTTCTGCAACAACAACAACATAACATGATTGTAAATATACTTGTTCTCACACTCGAGGGAAATGCATTTATAATAGAGTTTTTTGGGGTTAGATTGCGTCAATATACAAATGTGTCGTTAAAACCCGCCACCACCCGACACAGCCAACTAGTAAGGTTGTCACGTAAACAGAACGTGCCAATTCGTCACTAGTACAGCACACCGGTGTGTTGGAGATCAAATCAACAACATTTGCGACGTTTTGACAATAATTACGACGTTTTCACAATAGTTACAACTATCATCACAGATCTGGCTGTCCACACAGTAAACCCATCAGATTGTAAATGTTGTGGATTTGCTCTTCATCTGTGAGATTCCAGAGATGAGATGGAGCACATCCTCATTGCGGCCCTCTCACGACAAACCACGGCCCTCTGCTTTCATGGCAATGAAAGGCATCGGTGTACATAGGCACACAAACGTAACAACAACAACAAATCTCAACAGGGAAGCACTGATAACACAACAAGAATCATTGCCCGAAACGTTGCCTCTTATATATTTTTCCTCTGAAGGCCACGTTGTTGTTGATTAAAGTGTTGAGTAGTACGTTACATGTGTGACACGTTGCGACGGTGAGCGAGAAGCCGCGTCACCCTGGACACCTCGCTGGCTGTGTACGAATGTTCAACTTCTTTCGCGCCGTACCTAGCCAACCGTGGCAGTGTATGTATGTTGAACTTCTTTTGCACCATACATATAATCGGAGGTGCGGGAAATGTAAAGTGTGCGCCGTGGCCAATTGTTGGCGTTCATGAATACAAACTTTGCACCCATTGTTTAATGTTGTCTGAATTAATAACGTAACACTTAGAAAGAAAAAAAACATTTTAATGACTACATTGTTAAAGGTAGCAAAATACTGTAACAAAAAACACCGTCATATACTCACCATGGATTGGCCAAGGGATGTAAATTATTATTATTATTATCTATCATTTGAACGAGTGTCCTACATAATCTTCCGCTGCTTACAGCGCCGTGGATAGTGGTTGGGATGAAAGATGTAAGTGTGAAAGAGAATCCCCTGAGGTCTGTCCGCACCTTGGTGAGCCCTGGGGCTCACGTATCCACTCCCGTGATAGCACAAATTGCTCCAGCGAAAGTCAGCCTTGCCTGCGAAGCTTAACTCCTTCACTGGACATCACTCCGGGTAGAAGCGAGGACCCGAGGGTTGGTATCACAGGGGAATGGGATATTTACACAACGAAGATCCCATTAAAGGATCGCAGTCCATGGAAACACACAGAAGCTGAACACGAACCACGTGAGTTGTATTGGTGCCACTGCCTTAAAACGTCACAGCTGTCCGTTCCCTCTGCCCGCACGCACGGACAACATTCGCACATTCAGTTTAACACTGAGTAGGCTTTCACGACCAATATCCATAATAGAGGTTTTTGGCCATAATGCACGTTTTTGGGGGGTTATTATGGATGATATTGGTCGCTAAAGCCTACTCGGTGTTAAACAAAGCTTTTTGGTTTAGATCGCGTACATATAAATGCATCATAAAAACCCGCCACCACCCGCCACAGCCAATCAGAAAGGTTTGTCACTCAACAAGACGTGCCAAATCGTTACTAGTTCAGTACTCGCCGGTTGTGTGTTGGCGAGTAAACCCACGACGGTTGCAATTGCGCACGTCTCCTCGCATGCAGAGACCGTTTGCCCGCTACGGTCGCCACCTTTCCCACTTGCAGACCCAGCCAGCCGTGGCCCACTATCAACACCGTGCAGCGACAGCGGCGATCAGACTTTAAACACGGCAACACCGGCGCCAGGCCTCGGCGCAAATCCATTCCCCGCCACAACCCGGAGGGAGACGGCAATTCCCGTCGCGTGCCGGCTCGGACCCAGGCGGGTGTCGACCCCGACTCCTCCACCGGGGGTGAGGGAAGGCCCCTGTCTGCACTGTGGCACAGGGAGCGTGGAGGGCCTCTCGCTCTTGACTTGGCCAGCGAGCATCAAGGGCAGAGGGCACATCAGCGTTGCTTTGGCAGGTCAGCTCGCGCGCCGTAATTGGCAATCATCTAACCGACCGTGGCTTGCAGATGGGCGCTAAGAGAACAAAAATCTGTCCGGAGTGCTGTATCACACAATCGCTGGTGGAATATGTTGACCTTATGAAGGCCTGCAAGGCAAAAGGTTGATTATTCATTCCTCTCAGTGAATACATTTTCTTTTTTAATATAACTCATTTACATAATACACACTGCCACACTAACTGCAGAGATCCCATATTTAACCTCTTCTATTGTTGCGGAGTGGCTCTCAATGAGTGCGCATCGAGGCGATCAGAGCGCACGGGGGGGTCGTGTGGCCAGCACCACTCGTGGCAATAATTGTCTCCACAGTTAAGATATTGACACTGCGCTCGCGGTGTACTTCAGGTCCAGTTGACCTAGGGGAGGCCCGGTGTTTAACGTCGCACTCGACAGTAATTGAATGTGCGTCATTGTGATTTTGGTGTCGTCCGCCAACTGTTGCGCACGCGTCATTGTGCTCTCTCGCACGTGCACTCAGACACTCCATCTCCACGCCACTCTCTACCAGCAAAGACAAAGATTCCCCCACAGCCTGAGCAGATTGTTGGGGCGAGTGCTGTTAGCGAGCGCCTATGAAGGCCAACATGGCAACGCAATGGGTTGGGTGGCCAACACCACAGCCCCCCATGCTGATGTTTTACACAACGCGCCAGGTACTCTTATTAAGGCTGAGTCCACCTATGGGAGGCCCAGGTCCGGATCGTATATTCGCCACTTATCGTTCGTGAGCGGGAATCGGAACTCGCGTCGTTGGGTTTGTCGTACGGTGCGTTAACCACTGCGCCACCGCTCCCCATTTAAAACACAAACACGCGCAGTACACAAAGTCAGTCCCCATGCTTTCCAAACAGTATCTATCGGTCCAGATTACTCTGAATAAGCACCCTTCTGCCGCTCTCCCCACCTACACATAGCGCCACCGCCGGCTAGATTGGGGTCAAAACGTTGCGCAACGAAGAAGCTGTCTGAGGCTGACCGCTTGTCTCTCGGTCGACCAGGCCCCGTCGAGCCGGGCGATTTCCGAGTGAATTTTCTCGGCGGATCTAAACAGGGCGCGCGGAGACCTCCCGGTGTTTAAGGCGGCGGTGGCGGCCACTCTCCGGGAATTGCAAATGTGTTTTTTTTATTTTGGCGCGGGGCTGTGATGGGGTTACACTTCGGGACGGGCGCGGGTGCGGCGATGTTTGTCGACCGGGCGATGAACGCGATTGTCCTCGCGCGCCCCGCCGAGAGAAATAGAGTTTTCGTTTTTTTCCCCAAGATATTTATTTTTTTATGCACAAACACGACTGCGCGCGCAAATCTGAATTCTGAGCAGAGGCTTCCGTCGCTCTGCCGTGGCGGCGACGGAGGCGATGAGGAGATATTTTTTTTCATCCGGGGTGGGGGGGGGGTCTCTGCGAGGAATCAACGTGCTTCTAACGGGAAAGAATAAACGATGTATGCAAGCCACGAATTGGTTTGCAGCAGTTTGGGCCAAGAGAGATTATTGAGCAGAAAAAAAGGTGCCGATAGGGTTTTAATTTACGATTGGTAGACTTGTTTTAAGGCTTTAGCAGCAAATCACGCTGAATCCACCTGATCTCATTAGGCCTCAGAAGCCAAGCAGGGTTGTTGTGCCTGGTGACTGCTTGAAATGTGCGACGAAGAAAATGAAGTGTTGTAAGCTTTGGCCGCAAGGTTGTCAGGAATGCGTATAAATGCGAGTGTCGCTCCCCTCGTGTGCGTGGGTGCTGTTGCCAAACACGCCGATTCAGGACTATCCTGAGAAGAAGAAAAAAAGTCTGAACGCTCAGCGAGGCTTCCTGAGTAAATAAAGGACACGATCATTAATAATTATCATTTATCGTCTCCCAATTGCGCAGCTGGAGCTGCGCAGAAATACAAAGAATGTCTTCCTTGAAATCTCGATCAGCAGACCATTACGGCGCGTCGGAGAACGGTCCTGGGAGAGGATGACACCGTACAATTACCTCTGCAGTCACTTCCGCAGCCCCCCATCTCTCTCTCTCTTTCTCACGCAGCGTGACTACTTCGAGAATCAATTCCAAGGACCTCTCACCCAGTACGCCGCTCTCAAGTGTCACTTCGACAGGGCCTCTCGCCGAGTGCCTCCGCTCCGTGCTCTGTGCGACGGCCAAGATGAGCCGGGCCAAATCCTGTCTCTGTCTATTGCTTCGAACTTGACGAGCGCTCGTTTGCGACGCGAGAGGAGAGCTACCGGCAGCCCGCAAAAAGAAACCTCTCACGCGCCCTCCGGCAAGTGCGATAAACACCGGACGAATGTTTTTTTTTAACCATCAGCGACTCACTTTCTGCACTGCCATCCCCTTGCCACGTGCAGGAGGTTCGGATGATAGTGGGCCCCCCACCCACACCCACTTATGAAACGCAGCGTGCTCACCAGCCCCGTCCATTCAATCTACTCGCCCGGAGTGAAAGTTGCATTCGATTAATTCGGCCGTGTCCGATCAATGCTTTGGCACGGCCATGGTGACCCACCCACTCGCCCCCACTTGATGGGTCACCTGGCCATCTCAATCCACTGATTTTAGGGTCAATGCAATTCATCAACCTGCCGTACCTGGGGCCTTTCTTACACAAAACACGATGACAAATCTGAAAGTAAGAGACTTTCCATGATAAACATCACAACGTATTCAATCGAACCCGCTGTACGGTTGAATATCAAACAGAGATATATCTCCGTCATAAAATTGCAAAATACATAACTGTTCAGTCGGGCTTCCTATACACACGGATTATTCCGTTGAGGTTTGCACAAAACATTTTAAATATATATATTTTTACATTCGTGTGTTTCATCAATTATATCCCACGTGTGCCGTTTCCATTAAACACATAGCGCTGTGCAAGCTCATCCCATTACAATCCCCAGAAGCTCAGAGCTGCCGCACGCCATTGCACGTTCACAGCCGCATCAGCGCAAGGGGTTGCTTGCGTCCTGTTGATTTTTTTCCCGTTAATACATTACGCCAATTTTTTAATTCTCACTTTTGAGTTCACAAAAGATTGCTCACGTTTGTATGCATTGACTATGCTAGCTAACACAATCAGTTCGTAATCAATGACCACGTGATGAATGCAGGCCCTGGAAGAACAGCCCGTTGTGTTTCGCATCACAAGTCGCAATTGAACCCATGTAAATTCATGGTTTGGCTACATCAATAACTTGCGAACTACCCGCTATGTCATATAGTTCAGAAACACGATTCGTAACCTGTTTGTTTTGGGTGAGATGGGGTTGTTGTTATGTTCAGTTTGAACTTTAACCCTCCACCACCCGACAATCAAGTCAAGTTTCCACATCGTTTAAACAATCCGCAATGTTGAAAGGGAAGGAAGCACAATTTTAAACGCCACGCCGGTGATTGACACCCAACATCGTCAGCTGTGAACAGAGCTCCCCTCTCGCGTTCAAAAACGCGGTGATTCGTGCATTTTAAAACAGATAAAGAGTTGTTGTTGTTGTTGTTCATAATAAACGTTTTTGGGTTAGATCGCGTTATTTATAAATGTGTCTTAACCCTCCACCACCCGACACGGCCAATCAGTAAAAAAGTGTCACGTTGACAAAAGACAAATAGTTCACTACTATAGCCCACCGGTGTGTTGAAGAGTGAATCCACAATTACGACACATTTATAAATAACGCGATCTAACCCACAAACCTTTATCATGAACTTGTATCCGTGTTGCACGGAGCTACGAACTTCTAAATCTCGATTGGAAACTCATTTCCTAAGAACTGCTTTTTGTGTGTAGTTTGTTGTCCTTCCCCCGCGCCTCTGATAAGCGCGGTTGGCTACGTACGGTGCGAAAGAAGTTCGGCATACACACACGTAGACTCACATAGTCACTCATCCACACACTCGCCCATCCTCAGATTAGCGTGGTTGGCTGAGAGCGGTGGTGTGGACGGGCTTTATAAACGCGACTTCTGAAACCCGTTGCAGTGTTGGATGGTCAGCACCCTTCCTCTGTGTGTGTGAGTGTATTGGAAAGCCTTACGATTTTACGAGCGCCCAAGGTATTTTGCTTAATTAGTGCCGATATTGTTCTGGCAAAGTTTTTGGAATTGGAGCAGTGGATTATATATATATAGCGTATTATATATATTTTAATGATGTAATTGTGCATTGATCCATGTTCTTTTGACTGGCTTATTGAATCTGCCCTAGAGCAGGACTTGCTCTCATTCATTTCCTGGAATGGCTCGGAGTCGCGTGTGTAGGATGGGTGTACATGTGTATGTATGTACGTGCGGGCGTGCGCACCTACGGGGAGCGGCGGTGCAACGGTTAGCGCACTGCTCACCGAAACCCGCTCACGGTCAACACCAGTGACGCTTAACTGAATCCGTCTTGGGCCTCTCCTAGGTCGACTCAGCCCTCAAATAAGTACCCGGTGCGGTGTGTAAACATCACCAATGAGGGAGACAAAGGCGGCCGGCCGTGGTGCTGGTCACTCACCCCCTCCTGTGCCGTGCCGGCCTTCATTGGTGCTACTCACAAACACCACTTGCCCCAACAATCTTTTCAGGTCATACGGGGGATCTTTGTCTGTATGTATGTAGAGTGAGGTTGGGAATAGTGCCACAGTGCTGTGGTATGAGCAACGTGGCTTTGATCCTTGGTCATGTATATAAGGTTACTGGACATCTGTGAAGAAGAACTTCATGGCTCAAGGGATTCCTCCCCTAGTCTTAACAAAGATTCTGATTCTGAAACAGCTCGGTTTTTGGCTTCGACAGTTGCCAGTTTCAAAGATTGTGTTTCAGTATCCCAGAGCTTCGGTAAAATATTTTATTTTGTTCCGGACACCGTTTTGAGAATTCTGCCTTTCGCTCCCCAGATTATAAATTCGCCCTTTGCTACTCTGCATTGCCACCGCTCACAATTACCTGCAACGCCTCTCGCCAACCGAGGTACAAGCTGTGTGCAATGTGCACACGGCGTCAGCCCAGCGTGGCGTGTATTCGTTGCCGGGGCAAAGAACACCCAAACGAGCTCCTTCGGCCGGGGCAAGACGTTGGCAGGAACGCAGATTTTGGGGGTCCACTTTTCAAACGTCCCTGGCCTCGTGCTTGCGTCGGAGTGGGTGGGGCTACCCGAGTAGTGGGCGGCGATAGTAGGGTAGTGGGCGGGGTCTATAGCGACGTGTGGGTGGGACTGGCATCAGAAAGAGCTCGCAATGCGTGCCGATACAGGCCACCATGCTTCAAGAGGGATTACCGTTGGTACGTCTATTTTAGTACACACAATGGACAGGAAGTAGAAGATCAATGGGCTCGCATAATGCGCGTGCATCATGTACGTTGACTCATTAATCCCCCCCCCCCCACTTCGTGCAAGAAGAGCGCACGAGAGTTGTCACCACGTCTACGCCTCTATTTAAGGAACGAAACAGGTGGACTTTTCCACTAATCTGGCTGTCGCCTGATGAAGCTAGTCGTAATTACTGGCGAAACGTCGTACTCAGATTGTAAATGTTGTGGCTTTGGCTCTCCATCACACCGGTGTGCTGTACTCGTGACGGATTGGCCACGTTCTGTTTACGTGACAACCCTTACTAGTTGGCTGTGTCGGGTGGTGGCGGGTTTTAACGACACATTTATATATTTACGCGATCTAACCCTCCCCCCCCAAAAAAAAAAACCTCTTATGGATGATATTGTTCGCGAAAGCCTCCTACGTGTTAAACGGGGGCTAGTGTGTGAGTGGGCGTGGCAGTGTACGAGCTGGCTCGTACACTGCCACGCGGAATCTCAACCTGGCTCGGCCCTCGCCAATACTTTGGTGCGGAGTGGCCAGCAGCATCAGCAGCGGGAATACAAAGTTCCGGCCTCCGACACACGTGTGACACGTGTGTGACACGTGTGTGACACGTCCGCCTTAATAGGCACAGTGCTTCCCAGCAGCACTTTCCAAGGCGGTCTCCCATGGATTTTCCAAGTATTCTCAATGGCTGCTTTCACTCGTATAGACCCTTAGGGGCAAGCGCTCTTAGTCAGGACCTAATTAGACCAGCACATTATATGAATGGGTGGTCTAGCCTGCCCTTTGCCCAGCTGTCAGTTTTCTGTACATGAGCATATCATTAATGCATGCTGCATACTACCACTGGCACGGTACAATCGCCAGCCAGTTTCGGTTTGATCCCCCGTTGCAACAGTTGAAACAATGGAGACATGTATTTAATAGCCAGTGTCTCGCTCTAGCCACCTCCAGAATAAGTGGGCACAACCACGGTTGGCAGGTCGGTTGTGGTGGGGTGAAGCGTGGGATATGCCCGCCCCTTGCCGGGCGTGGAGTTGTGGACCAAACACCCTCTCGATGTCGCTCTAGTGGAGGGCGTTCCGCTAACATTGGCATGAGCGAGCAATTGCTGGGCTGTACCTTTATCCTTCTTAACTGCCCCGCATACTCCAGTCGCGCTCGTGTGTGTATATCACGAGTGTGTTAGCCGGCGCCTGTAATCCAGCACTGGAGGCGAGCTGGATTACCTTTTCCCTCTGCGTGGGATAGAGTGTTTCCCCCTCACACTTGTGGAAATCGGTGGAAGCACGAGCACAATATTCCACCGATTTTGACATTTTGTAGAGAGAGAGGTTGAATGAGTGAACTTACGAATCACCTGCGGTCTCTCTGCCCAACAACCACACGTGGCTGACCAGCTGCGGTTTGCATGTTTCTGTAAAATAAGCAACACTCATCGCAATCACACCGGCCATCGTACGATAGCGAGTAACAATTGCATGCGTTGTTGCGTTTTTATAAATAACGCAGAGCGCTTAATTGTCAAGGCTTTCTAAACCACGGGGTTGGTGAATCGTCCGCACGTTGTCACGACTCCCTTCCTGCGGGTGGGTGTCCAGGAGCCATAACCACGGCTTGCCAGGAGAAGGCGGTACAGCAACACGTGGGCTCCACCTGTTCGATCTGTATGGGATAGAGTGTTGCCCCCTTGCACGTGTCAGGTTTCTCTGGATGCTCCGTTTTCCTCTGACACATAAACACTCATTAATTGCACGGTTTTGCAGCACCTCCGATGAGCACGGTTGGCTACGTGCGGTGCGAAAGAAGTCCAGCATACTTACGTACAATTGGCCGATAACTACTTGCTATATAGAGGACTGCAGAGCCTGGGCGATTGTTGGCGAGCGCTGTGGAGGCGAGCGGGGCCCGATCCACGCAAAGTCACGTGCGTGCTTGTCGCCCCACAATTCGGAATTGTAATTTAACTTGTTCATTTGTCTAATGTTTTACCATCTCATCTCTCTCATGTTCAGTCTCATTTGTTCGCTGCAATTTTTCATAATAACAATATAGCGTGCAAGCTGATACCCAACCCTGTCATTTCGTGTGCACCACCCGCTCGCGTACTCCAGACTCTGACGTACTCCAGACACTCGTGTACTCAACACTTACGCATACTCCACCGGGTCACGTACTCCAGACACTCGTGTACTCCACACCTACGTTCCTACCTCCCATTGACACTGGCATCGCGGTTTGTCGCAATGTCTGTTTGTGTGTTTGCGTGTTTCTCCGGCTGTGCCCTTGACGTGTGCTGTGCATTTGAACGCGTAATATATTATTGCTTGGGGGGGGGGAAGTGTCACGATAGCGTGTCATTTGTCTACTAAATGCATACATTATGAATAATTTATTATTGCGCACTTGATGCAATGTTCATATTGGAATCGACTTTTATACATGAATTGATGCTTTCTTACATCTTATCGAGGAATGACAGGGTTGACTGAATGCTCAACTGGAAATTTAACTTGAGACGTTATGATTACGAGCCAAGCACTCTGCCACAGCACCGTCTTGACAGATAAATGAGCTAATTGAATGCAATTAAGCGGCACGGCAAACAAAATTGATCATTTCATTTCTGATGCTCGTTGCGTAATCACTCTAACGCCACGTTTGCCATCTGCTATGCGGAGGGCTTTAACCACCCTGTGACATGCTGTCGTTTTTATATGTCCTCTTTGTAAGTTTGGAACATGATTATTATTACCAACCAGCACCACTCCAATTTAAGTGTTGTTGGCAAACTTAACTATTTCAAAGTTTCAAAACACTGCGTGTTGGTCTCGAGGGTTGTTTGAGCAGACATAGCCACGCTGGGCGGCGCGGTTTGGTGACCGGTCGCTATATTGTTCACGACTGACGTGAGCCGTGGCCACGAATCAAACTCAAGCTCCAGGGGGTCAAAGTGCAGTTGCCGCAGAGTGTGCCCCGCAGCACCACAGCTCCCCCCTTTGACTGAAGTTCCATCCCCGTGGTAGCCACGGATGGTGGTGGTGGCGACGCGCGTGGCCTCTTGGTGCAGCGACGCGGAGGCAGCGAGCGTCGCTGGATCGTCGCACATTTGTCGCGAAGCTCCCTTCCCCTGCGCATCGTGAACGTGCCGCTCGCCGGCTCGCCCGGGAGAATGCAGTGCGGCAAATTGCAGACTCTCCCTTCTGTTCAGGATGGAGTTGGTGTGCTCTCACACGTTGTGTGTTACTTCGGAGTGCTCCGCTTTCCTCCCACACGTGTACGCCGATGAATTGACTGAAAATATATTGATATCGTACGTGGAGGATTGCAGAGCTTGGATAATTAATTATTGGTGCCGGCTCACCGCCTGGCTGCCTATCAGCTTGTTTGTGGATTCTCAGTGGTTGTGAAAAGCAATTTGCATGAATAGCAATGCTGTATGAAACTAAACATCAGTATTATTATAATATGAAACGACAAATGTTTCTCAGAAGGACTAACAGGAATTTAAATTGGTAAAAATTTACTTCGTGCAAAAGCCAGCAATAGTGTGTAGTTTAAAGTAAAGCATAAAATAACCAAACATATTGCAGTTAAATGTACTTTCGTTATGTTTATTCACACACTACAACATCATAAAACATTTGAATAAAAAAAGAAGTTAACAAAAGATATTTCATAAACGGCACACAAAATACAGCAAGGCATCAATTGTGACAAATACTTCCCATTAAAAAAAGTGCACGGTTGAAGTATCCTGGATGAAGAGACACGGCACTTGACTTTGAATGAGGCGTTCCTTCTGTGGCGCGGGATGTGATCGAGTCAGCAGGATTGATAGATAATCCTGTGGTGCCTTATCATTTGCACGCAACCGAAGCATAGTCCGGAAACATTTTCCGGCGAATGTTGTTGCCTTTACACAACCGCGGGGTGTTAGGGGATCTATTTAGTCACACCTCAGGTTGCCCGAGTTTTGCGGAGGGGTCTGTGTGCCGGTGCTAATTTTCGTGGCAGTGATTCTCGATTGGCGGTGACTTCGTGGAGATCCTCAGACAAAATCGTCGTCCTCATCACCTGTGGCTGTTGGATTACGAGCGCTGTCCCTCTGAGAT
Source organism: Lampetra fluviatilis (assembly GCF_964198595.1). Taxonomy (NCBI): domain Eukaryota; kingdom Metazoa; phylum Chordata; class Hyperoartia; order Petromyzontiformes; family Petromyzontidae; genus Lampetra; species Lampetra fluviatilis. Next base: position 1,039,987 of record NC_136318.1, on the reverse strand, counting down.
CCCTTACTGGCAGCAGGTTCACTGTCCCACCGTCTGTCACGTGGTTGGTCATCTTCTTTGAGTGCCATTTCAATGTCCTGTGCCGTTCTCTGCATCAGCGGATACTTCTTAACACGTAGGTTTTCACGGCCAATATTACGACTCAAAATTTGATTATTATTATTTTTTTATTTTTGGTAAGGCCACGTAATTATTTGGCTAAATTTATATCGTGAAAGCCTCCGCCATCTTATCACACCTGACCCCTGACATGGATTCTGTTCCCAAGATGCTTGGCACAGTTTCATCCGATGCATCGTTTCTAATTCCTCAATAATGGTTGCGTGATTTTTTATATATTTTTTTACCAGCGATATTAATCTAATAATAACTGCCACGTTGATTTGCTTGGACACGTGACGTGAATTTGGCCAGATCGCTACATAGCCTAATCCACAACCTTTGTTACTTTCATCTTCATTCAACCCCAGTGGTGACAGCGGTGACGGTAATCACCACGCCAGACTTCATCCTCATCCCAATCACGGCGACCTCCATTGCACATGCAAAGGCCTTTTGTCAATCCATCGCGAGCTGATGGCCTCCCACCGTGCCATACCGACGGCTTCTCGGCGTTATTTGACCACGCTTCATGACGAGGCACGCTACGGGTTTGGTGAAGAAGAGGCGAATAGACGTTGGAGCATAGTGCAGTACAACAATGGATTTTGCAGAGCTGCCCTCTGCTGAAAACACACCTCCAAAGCAGCCTACTACACCTGTTTCGTGCACGGCGGTCATCCACGAGGACGTTATCCAGAGGCTCAAACCTGTCTACCATCCGTGGCAAGATTGGGTGCTTTCCAGCTGAATTTGTCACAGGCGATCACCTATTTGCCATGGATAATCGCTGATTATAGGATGAAGTTACCACCTCACTGGCCATGGCCATCCCCTTACATATGTGAATGGTAGATAAAAAAAAAAATATATATTACTTTAGCACCCATCTTTTTGACGCCTTCCTGTTATCCGTAAATGTGTGGATAAGAGGAGTTTCTGATCACTGCTTAATGCGAGGAATCCTGGCTTGGTCTAACCCCATGGATATGAGTTGTTGCGGATAAAAGGGCTGCGGATAAGGGCTGCGGATACACGAGTTCCACTGTACTTTAGTTAGTCGAGCTGCGGTGGCGTCCATTTGCCGAACGGATACATTACGAGGTGGCACTCGGCACACACACAAAGTTACTTGCGACAAATGAAACCAGAATGCTTCGTTCATCTCGTCAACGAAGCATTCAAATCTCATGGAGCGAACTCCGGTCATCCTTGCAGCAGCCGAGTTTGGCTGGCCCCAGAACAAAGGCGGTGGTCGCCGCATCGCACGCGTTCGAATGCCCTTTCTGCGGCCGTCTGGAACGCTCTTCCTTCCGATATTTGGGGAGTCACTGGAGCTATGCGTTTTCTAAAAATCTAGATTGAAATCTCATTTCCTCAGAACTGCTTTTTGTGTTTAGTTTGTTGTCCTTCCCCCGCATCTCCAATTAGCAAGGCTGGCTACGTACGGTGTGAAATAAGTTCGACATAGATACATAGAGAAACAAGTCTTCTATGCAAAATAAAATGTTAAGGTAACTATCAATGTTCATTCAATACATGTAGTAAAATGAATATGCCCTTTGAAAATTCACTAAATTAGAAGTGTGTGCATGTTTGAATTACTGTTCATCAGGTTTAAGTTTCTCTCCACCATGAAATAACAGAATGCAATTAAAGAACGTTGCTTGTTTAACTTACCTTTCCAATAACACTGCACCTAGCTTCAAATAAAATACAATGCTGTCGATCGCAAGAACCCAACCCCTTTCTCACCAAATCATACTCCCACATTAAATTAATTTAAAGGCACTTATTTGATTATTTTACCAGTGTTACGAGGTTGCGCGGAATGACATCTTTCCTACGCAGTCACATTTGGTACGACTATCACGTGCCACGTTGTGGGCATCACTGTCAGGGCCAACAGTTGCATCGATCTCCCTTATCATAGAGGTGAGCCGAGCATAGCGAACCATTGTTGTTGTTATTGACACAAATCAATCGGCTCGTGGTGGGGGCGTGGGGGGGGTCAACGCTTTGCTTGTTGCTGCGTTCCCGCGGCCGTCGCGAAGCAACCTCACTCCGTGCCACGGTGTGCGTTCCTGCCGCATGGCTCAACCCGCCGCATGGCCCCTTCCGATGTTAGCAAGCCACTGGGGCGGTACACACTTTTGAATCTGGATCGAAAACTCATTTCTTTCGGGTTGCTTTGCGCGATTAATTTGTTTCCCCCCCCCCGCACCTCCGATTAACGCGGTTGGCTACGTACGGTGCGAAAGAAGTTCGTGACCAGAGGTAAGGGATCGTATTTAGGTTATTTATGTACGTTTGGGTTTGTTGTTGTTTACGTAATAGTGTGCTGTGGACAGTTTCAAAGTAATTTTTCTTCGCCAGCATTCGCTACAGGACATTTATTTTTAAAATACTCTTTCATAGTTGTGCTGTGATTGTATTTGTATTAATCCTGTAACACAGGTTTGTTTGTTTTCCTGATTTATATCCCCTTCATTACTGTCCTTTGTAAGCTATAAAACATAACTATTTATTGATTTACCAGGTGAGGCTCACTGGGCTATATAGTTATTTTTCAAAAGCGATCTGACCACAAATGATAGCTCAACGAAGCGGCTTATCATCACGTGGACATGTATAGTAGCCAAATACTCTAAACGCGTGACATTGATTCAAAATGTGGAGGGAAAAACCGGTAGGACCCGGAGAAAATTTTACGCGACCACGGGAAGAGAGACACGCAAACTCCAAATATACAGCTCGGAATTGAACCCACGACCTCCTGTAGACCAGGCGAGGTAGTTAACATCTCCTGGCCACCGCAGTGCCCTGCGGTGCTTTTGGTGACCCAGGTCACTTTTGCAAACGAGACTCATCCTGGTGTGTCGAGTTCTCGCCTCGACAAACAGCAGAACCTTGGACGTCGTTGGAGATTGTTGCTCAGTCGCTTCTCTCTCACTGGCGACAGAGGAGGGATTTCCACTGTGTGTAGAGTCTATACGCTACTCCACCAAGTAAGAGAAGATAATTGAAGTATAATTTGGTCTAGTTGTCTGTGGTGACGTTTTGTTGTTGTAAATAATAAAACAATAACAACAGGAATATTCTTCCCTTTCATGCAATAGCATAGTTTTAATAAATATTTTTTTGTATTTTTTCCCATGTCGACGGGAGTGATTGAACTATCGAAATATTACCAAGTAGACATCTTTGAAAAAGAGCTTTGCAGCTCATAGGATTCTTCTTGCAGTCTAAATGAAGGTCGTGATGCTGAGTTCGTGTAATGTGTGATTGCATTATTTTGTAAAGGGGGATCCCAGTTCCGAAATAATTCTTTGGAGTTCTTCATCATTCGGCCTTGAACATAGAAGGACGACGTGCCTGAGGAAGAAAGTTTCCAACCGTCGGATGAAGGCAAGCGAACGCAAACAAAGACACAGTGGCAATAGCCGGCAAGTGCACCGCGAGGCATGCGGAGATGCATGCTCGGAATCACAACGAGAGCGGAGGAAAGTAAACACTTGGCGGGGGGTGGCGGGGAGGGAAACAAATGCAAATGTGGAGACGTCGCGCTGTCTGCTGAAGGGAAGCGAGTGGGCTTCAGGCAGCGCGTGTCCGCTGGCAGATGTTGATGGGCCAATGGAAGAGACACGGGCGATGGAATGGCAGCCAAAGGAGAGAACACCTCGAGGAGAATGATCGCCACGGAGGCGGGAGCGGATGAAAAGTTTGGCCCCCACGCGGCAAAGGCGTCGCACCTCCGATTAGTGTGGTTGGCTGCGTGCAGTGCGAAAAAAGTTTGACCTACGTAGATACGTGCGTGTGGAGGGGCCTTCGTCCTTCAGCTGTGGATAGACAATGTTTGACGTGTCTATGGTCCGCTGGAATATGCCCAACCATGGAAAAATCTGCCTCGCTCTTTCTTCCACGTCTGTGTAATCCAGCTGCCTTCCCAATTCACCACCGGCATATCTGACGTTGTCTAAAACCAAAGTGAAATGTTATTACTGTGGGCTTCATCTCCAGCTAATTGTTTTAGTCATCTATTTTTATTCCGGCCTTGCTTGTTTTAACGATTCCCTTTGGTTTTAAGAGTGTTATGAATATTTAAGTAGCTTACCCGGTTCAAAGCTTCAAAGGACGTACATCTGCATTGGCGTTGCAGAGGTTACGTAACCGAGACCAACGTTTCGTGATGAAGACCGTAATAATTATGTATGCGTGTTGAACTTATTTCGCACCGTACGTAGCCAACCATGCAAATCGGAGGTGCGGGGGGAGGACAACAAACAAAGCACGAACATCTGCAGTGGAGTTGCGGAGGTTGCACAACTGAAAACAACGTTTCATGATGACGACCATGATAATTATGATGAGAAGTGGCTAGTTTACACTCGGTGACTCGTGCAGGCCTGGCGCTGAAACCAAGCCTCCACACGGCTGGCACTGCACAGACCTCACAGACATAACTCCAGCTGCACGGACAGAGTACGCGCACTCTGTGAGTAGTTCATCATCCCCAGTCACGCAAAGCAGTCGCCTAGTTTATCAAAGCAGAGCGAAGCAAGGCGGAGACTAGTCTTAGGTTAAACATATTGTAAGAGCAATCTAATATATTGTCTGTATGTCTGTAGGGGCCGGCGGGTAAAGCTATGAATATTAAATGCAGAAGTTTTGCACACGCATTCTCTAGTGCCTCAAGATGTCCCTTGCTTGTGGCGAACACCTCCTCAATCACATCTCGGCATTTATTGAATCTGCCACGAGTTGGAGTCCAATCAATCAAATGGTTGCTGGGCCGTTTGCGCCCTGTGTTGTTTGCAGAGTTGTAGTCAATCTTTCTCAAAGTCATCCCAATCCCAAATGTTTTCTAAATTTCACGGAGCATCCTCTTGTGACGAGCGCAGAGAACTTCACACCGGCGCCTCGGTCCGCACGGCGGGCGGCCTCAGTCCCGAGCGAGAGGGGGCCAAGCTGGGGCACGAGGGCTGCCACCGATTTGCTACGCGGGGCGGACGCGTCGTGACGATGTCGAGACGGCCGCGCTCCAAAGCAGCTCGTGAACGGCGAACTCTACCGAGGCAGCCATTCAAAAGGTCCTCCCCCTCCTTCGGTGGAAGGTTACCCGACGTCAGGGGTTGCTAACGTGCGGCTCTTTGAGGACTGCCCCGTGAAGGTTATTCATCGAACACCGCCAGTCCTGTATCCACGTGCGTCGCGGCTATTAGATCTTTTTTTTACCGAATTCGCAAAAACGATGGCTCTTCTTGTTATTGTAGTTTCCGACCCCTGGCCCCCAAATAAATGCACACTCGTGCACTGTGGCCTTCCTGCCCCTGGTTGGCAGGAAGTAGCCCAGCTGGAGGGAAGCGATGCACATGGGGCTTGGACCGCTGGGTCGGGTCGGCGCCTTCATTTAACGACCTACAGAGACAACGGCGATGCTCTGCTGCTCCGGGCGAAGACGGCGTGTGTCCGCTTGCCCCCGCATGTCACGGCAGAAGGATCTGTGTCAACTGGCTCGGTCGGTTTAGCCACGAACGCGCCCATATAACGAAGACCGTGCGTTTAAAAGTAATATAATACTTAAGCAAAGGATCCCAAAACCACTCATTCCAAGCTTCTGAGACAGCTGTCGTCGTTTCTGAAGGGCAGCTACTCGTAATAGACATGGCCAAAAACTCAGACATATTTCTGAGTCAGCCTGGGTCCATCATAACTGTCCAGCAAACTGCAATGAAGTCAAACGCAATGCCTCTAGATCTCGGCGCACATCAATTTCCCTGCCACCTGAACACAGATGCCGATTCCCAGAATGTCCGGGTCAGGGCCGGGTCAAACCCCGTCAGGTGGCAACGCTAAGGGACCACACGGCTGCCCAGAGCTCCCCGCAAATTACAGAATGACATGCTAACCACTAGCAATACAATGGCCGCCGCTTCAGCACCGTAGTCGTGAGCTCTATGTGGCTCTGCGATCCTACATTTACATGCAAATTCCATCTCTAGCCCCGCCCACTTACCCTTGGGTTGCACCCATCTCAAACCTCTATAACCTCTTGCTGCAGTAGCTCTCCCGCTATATTTCTCCTGCCACAGCGGTGCGTCTGCTGTATTATTTCACCTGAAGACGATTGGTTGTGTTGCGATCGAAACGCCGTGATTTTTAAACATTATTTTTCTATCTACGTGACTTTACCGAAAGACCCAAAGAATAGTAAGGGTTGTCACGTAAACAGAACATGCCAGTTCGTCACTAGTACAGCACACCGGTGAGTTGGAAAGCCAAGCTTACGTGACAACGCTTACTAGTTTGCTGTGTCGGGTGGTGGCGTGTTTTAACAACACATTTATATATTTACACGATCTAACCCAAAAAACCTCTTATGGATGATATTGGTCACGAAAGCCTCCTACGTGTTAAACTGGTAGACCTAAACTGATGAAGAAATGTGCATGGGTTTGGTCTCCACTGGGAAAGGTGGCAACTCAAATCTGTATGGCTTCGTTTTGTTTTTGAGTTGGGCTCATTCTGGATTGGTTTGGGCTGATAAAGGATATCTCTGTGGGATCTGGTTAGGATTGGCCTGGCTGTAAGAGTCCAAGGACGTCACCGTTGAATGAGATACTTGGATGTATCTTCTCAATCCCACTCAGTGGATGTGTCTCAGAATGTGGACACATGGACTGAATGAACGCACTGCAGCGAGAATTGCCCTGGTGATGGTGGGACATCCCGAGCTCGATGGTGGCGAAGACCTGTGAAGTGTCGACTACACATTGAATATGTCACCATGCCAGTTGGTAGGCGAGGTGGAGTTGTTTACACTGAACAATGATTACCCTGTGCGTCATTCTCCTGGCCCTTGATTGGACTTTGCACATGACTGGTGCCAGTGGTGGTGTCAGCATCGGCCTCTATGGAGGATGCTTATGAAGAGAGCCACTGGGAAGTTGGAGGCAGTTGCCTTCCAACAACAGCGGAGAGCAGAGGAGCGACCATCACGATAATGAGCGGAGCGCTGTGTGGCTAAAACATCGCAAGTTTAGCACAGTCGGAAGCACAGGTGGTGCATCTGTCAGCCACCTCAGTCAACCTATAACACCTGGGTCTGTCGAAATATTTCTTGTCAGTGAACTTTCGATACTTCACATGGCCTCAAAGTGCTCGCTTTATGTCCCTTAGCTCAGCAACCTTTGCCCCATCGCGTCTCTGATTGCAGGTCGGTTCACTTTACACCCCGCAAATTTCAAACCAATGAATTCATCGCGGCGCATCAACTTTACACCCCTTGCGATGCCACTGAAGTGAGATTTAAGTGGCCTTGCCGTCACATTTACGGCGCGTTAAATTATCCAATGACTGAACTTGCAACCTGGAATTATATCGCCTCAAAAATGTCCTCGGTTACTCTCCCACACAAATCACAATTATTGCAAGATCCGACCATGTCCGTCCAGTCCTCTATACATGCAAATGCTTGCCACAAATAAACCACAGTACTTTGCTGATCTCGTCAAAGGGCATAAACCATCATCACGCAATTTTTGGTCACCCTCGCAGCGCATTTTGGCTGGCCATCGAACAAAGGCGGGGGTCACCGCATCGCCTGTGTTCAAATCCGCTTCTGCGGCCGTCTGGAACGCTCTTCGTTCCGATATTAGGAAGCCACTGGAGCTATGCACTTTTAAATTATCTACATTGACAAACTCATTTCTTCACGACTGCTATTTGTGTTTTATTTTGTTGTCCTTCACCCGCAACCCCGATTACCACGATTGGCTACATACGGTGCGAAAAAAGTTCAACATACATACAATTTGATGCCAATTTTCACGTGACATATAAACCTTGTCTGCTTACTTATGAGAGTCACTCTTGTTTCTGTTGGCTGTTTCTGTGACCTAATTATAGTTGCGGTTTGGTCAGCCGAATATTAATAATAATCATCCACCCCAGCCGACTTACACTGCAGGATATTTATTATTGAACGTAGATTCATGCCAGCGCAACGCTTTTTGATTTTTCGTGCGAACGCGGTTGATTTTTTGTGCTGACTTCTATTTGCTTCCTCGCCGTGTTTAATTTGATTTCCTTTTCCCATTCGTAATCCTTCTTGAGCCCAGGTCACGCTCGTGAACGAGACACTCGCCCTCGCGCTCCTCTCACCGGGTTAAGCTGAAATGAATCCCGACGTGGCGGTGCCGTGCAAGCTTCATCCCCCGTCTAAGTTGTTATGCCCTGGCCTCGTATGCAGATGCATTGAGAGAACCTCCCCACCACCACCACCACCACCCCCGTGAGTGCTGCGGAGTGATGCAGGCCAGCGTGCTTTCCTCACAATGATGTTGCGGGGAATTGTTCCGTACAGAAACACTCAGTATTCATGGAGTTATTTTTTTTTTAACCATGCCTTGAATAAGAAGTGATTTTTTTTGTAAGTAGCGAAATAAGATGGAAAAAAAATGGTGAACAAAAAATATCCGGAGCAGTGCTGTGCACACACACACACATGTATAAATATTATTTATTTAACTAAAACAAACACCCATAGTTCAAAATCAACTCATCCCACCGCCGTGTTCCGTCCTCCTTCCAACTTGCATCCGTAAAAAAATTACTAAAGCACTTACATTTTTTATTCATGATTTATTTTTAAACGGGATAGTATTTAGCAAAAACAACTTTTAAAGTACACATGCAGAAATCAAACAATTCAAACCCCCATATAGCCTACACGGACTGTTGGAGCAAGTGTTGTTAGCGAGCACCTATTAAGGTCGGTACAGAACACGAACGGGTGGGTGCAGCACCAGTCCTGGCCGCCTTGCGGTAGAAACATCCCTAGTGCTGATGCTTACACACCACACGAGGTACTCATTTAAGGCTGAGTCGACCTAGAGGAGGCCCAGGAGCAGGTCAGACATTCATCGCCGATGCTATCTGTGAGCGGGGATCGAACTCGGCTCACCGGGTTTGTCGTGCAGCGCGATAACCACTCCGCGACCACTCCCCAATCAAGCACAGACTCAGACACAGGGTACTCACACACACACGCGCACGCACGCGTGCAAAGATACACAGGCAAATATTCCCACGTGGGCCATATGGAATTTTGAGGCAAGTGTTCATTCATCTCTCCCAATGATTATGTTTAAACTCCCCGCACCAAGAAAGTCGACTTAAGGAAGCTCATGAAAATGTTTAATATTGCTTGCGATTGATGCATTCTATCAATGACAAGAACACCCGATCACATAGGTAAATTAGTGCAGTTCCGGAAAAACAGATTTAACAACACAGAGTTGCATTGCAAGTACAAAAGCTGTCAGCCTTATCCCGACCACCAGCTCCAACGGAACTGTACGTGTGGCTATTTATCTTATTTTGGACCACCAATTCACTCTAGATTTGAAGTTTTCGCGATTACTCTTTGGTTCTTTCGATAAAGTCACGTAGGTATAAAATAAAATAAATTAAATCACGACGTTTCAATTGCAACACAAACAATCGTCATCAGGTGGGAAAACAACAGCAAGAATTTTTTTTTTCACTGTTTGAGAAGACGCTGCCAAACCTACTACAGGCAGCCGTGAAATGAAGACCAAATGGTATTGGTCCACATGAAGACGTCTTTTCCATTTGACCAACACCAGTTACATTTTTTGGTGGGAGGTTTTTTAGTTATGGGAGAAAACCAAAGAACTTGCAGGAACCCCATGCAAATGAGGAGGGACATCCACAAAATCCTCACGGAAAGACTCCTAAGTCAGGAAGCAAACCCAGGGCCTTCTTGCTGTTAGCCATGAGTGTTACCATTGCACCTCGCTACCGCCACATGTGAACTGAAATATATATTACAATTTGTCTGTTGATGCTTGATACGGTAAAATGAGAAAGTTGCAGACATTAACAAGGAGTCGGCAAAATAACGTTGGTCAAATCTAAGACTGTTACGATTCAGTGTGTGTCCCACTAAAGTGTGGAAACTAAAGTGCGTCTATATTGTGATTACGGTAATTCTTTTCGAAGACAGTTTTTTGGTTACATGACATTTTAAACAGCCATGTGGATGTTTGTCGTGGTGAGGTTTTTACTTTTATGGAAAATAAACATTCCTGTTTTCTCAGATCAGGGCTTGTTCAACAACAGTGCAGGTGCCACAATGTCCCTTGGCTTCAACAAAAACACAACAAAGCTATTTTATTTTACCAGGTAAGGCCCACTGAGCTATATAGATTTTTTTTCAGAAGCGACCTGGGCTATGAAAGCTCAACGTAGTGGCTTATCGCGTGGAAAATATAGCAGCCAAACGCTCAAAACGCGTGATGTTGATTATTTTTGTGGAGGGTAAAACCGGAGGACCCCGAGTAAATCCACGCCACCACGCGGAGAACGTGAACACTCCAAATATACAGCAGACGCTGGGGACGGGGACGGGATGGAACCCACGACCTCCTGCATACCAGGCGAGGGAGTTGGCATCTAGCCACTGCGGCGCCACCCCCCCCCCCCCTCCAAGTTCTCCTCCCGCTTGTGTTCACTGCCTGCGTAGGCCCTCTGAGAGCGACCGAGCTGAACCATGGCACAGATGTCTACCACAGGCGCATGCCATCATCCCGTTGCCCGGGGGCCCTCTCGCGATCGTTTCCCTTGCCACATTTGCCACGGCAACACCCTGCCCCTGCTTGGGAGCCCCGGGGAGCACACCTCAAGGCAGACGCTTTGCTGTTGCCCCTCAGCATCTGCCGGCGCCGTGGGCGGCAGGGGCCCTCTTATCGTGGCCGAGCTGACAGGTCGCGTGAATTCCGCTTTGTTAAAAGTGTGATACTCAAAAAAAGGGGGTGGGCGTAGGGGGCTTCCGACTTGCCGTGATTCAGCAGCGGACTCTGCATGCGAGGGCAAAGACTGCAAAGCAGTCCGGTTGGGACCCAATTTTTTGTGTTTACACGGAGCGTTTATTCGCATAGGTCAGTGAGCATTTCAAATTGACAAGCAGTGAGGGGAAAGACCTCCGTAAACCAGAGCAGGTGGCAGGCCCGAGCGTGGCGTGGCTTCTCGTTTTTGTCTCCGGCCTCGTCGTTGTGACCGGGAGAGTCGCACGGCTCATTGTGCATTCAGCGCCCCGCTCACGTCAATTGTCCTCTCTCCAAATGGGATTTCTCTTTTTTTGGGGGGTTTCTGTGCCTCTAATAACAAATTTTGTGGCTTTTTTCCCCGCTGCTGTGTTTTAAGATACATTTCACGAGCGTTGTTTATGGAGCAATTTGATTCTGTTTGGCGGAGGTGAGTGTCGCTTATTCCATTAGGCGGCCGTTGCGCCACCATCACGAGCAAATAAAGGTCCCGCCGTAAATAAGTTGGGGCCTTTGCCTCCTGCTGCCCCGCCACCCGCAGCAATCCGTGGGCCGCGTGTAAACAAATCGCGTGTGGTCTACCAGAGCGACACACGCACGACATTCAGAATTCAAGCAGGGTACCTGGATCATGTCACAACTCGTGTGTGCGTGTGTGCGTATTAGAACGCGGTAGTGTAGCGGTTAGCGCGCTATGCTATGAACCTGGCGACCCAGGTTCGATTCCCGCTCACAGCCAACACTAGTGACGATTATCTGAACTGGTGATGGGCATCCCCAGGAATCAAGGCGAAGTTCCCAGGTGTTTTTAGCGCAATGCACTCGCCACTGCTCCACAGCTCCCCTCACCCTAGCTGCTTTTACGCACTGTAGACGTTTCTGCGCACGTCCTGTGTGTCTCTCCCTCTCTCTCTCTCCACGAGTGTCTTTGCAGCGCATCTCCCCCGTAGCGTCGTCTCAACTCCATCTCCCACCTAGAGCGTCTAACACGTCCGTCGCACGTTGTCCATTGCAAAGTTGCCTCTCTCTGTGCGGCATCTTGGGTTGCTTTGGGGCACCGTGGTGGCTAGGAGATGTTAACTCCTTCGCCTGGTGTACAGGAGGTCGTGGGTTTCAATTCTCCGGTTTTTTCCTCCACATTTAGAATCAACATCACGTGTTTAGAGTGTTGGGTTCCACGTGATCAGACACTTCGTTGACCTATCATTTGTGGCCGGGTCGCTTCTGAAAAACAGCTCAGTAAAATAAAATAGTGTAATTTATGCATCTCAAAAAGCATTTGTATTGTGCGGTTAGACTTTTATTGCATAACATTTGCAGTTAACAGGAATAATTAACCCAGGGATAGGTATTGGCAGATCAATTCGGGGGGAGGATTTAGAAAATTATCACTCTGTTACTTGGAACCAACATTATATTCACGGTACAATATTTCCGAAAACGTTGACAATTATTATTTGTACATCTTGTATCAGTAAGGTGATGTATAGTTCATGCTGGTTATGATTTTTTTTAACTAGCAGTGTTTCAATCCCACAATGCATTGGTGAAAATTTTCTTCATGTGTATTAGAAATGAATGATTTACCGAAGAGTGTTATGAAAAAAGCAGTTGTAAAAAAGAAGACTAAGCAGACAAAACACCTTTCTATATCTCTCTCTCCAACGCGTGTGTGAGTGTTTGTGCCATAGTGTGTGTGGGGAGCGGTAGTGTAGCGATTAGCGCGCTGCGCTATGAACCCGGTGGCCCGGGTTCGATTCCCGCTCACGGCCAACATCGGTGACGATTTTCTGAACCGATCCTGGGCCTCCCCTAGGTCGACTCAGCCTCAAATGAATACCTGGTGTGGTGTGTAAACATCGCCACTAAGGAGACAAAGGTGGTCGGACGCGTTGCTGGCCCACCCACTCCCTCGTGTACCCTGTCGGCTTTCATAGGTGCTCGTGAACAGCACTTGCGCCTACAGTCTGTGAAGGCTACACGGGGGATCTTTGTCTGTGTGTGAGCAGAGCCCTAGAGAGATGTTAGCATGGTGTCGGAGCAGAGACTCATGAGAGACAACACAGACACCCTGCGCACAGAGGGGACACATTCAGTACAAAGATAACGACGATTTTGGCAGTGGCCTACAGTATTCTAGCCAAACTTGCAATGTGCACAGCATATCATTTATACACTTCCTGCCGTTATGTACACATATATATTCACATCTATTCTTGGCCTCCTGGTGTACCTTCATATGTATGCTATAGTGCAGTGTATGAAGTAATATATTTCATTTTAAGCATATTTTAATATTTGTGTAATTCATATTTTCTTTTTTTTTACGTTGGCAAGGAACCCGAGAGCCATGGTGTTAAATGCGATTGCACATATTGTTTGTGCAAACGAGACAATATGCAAGAGGTGATTATTTTTTTTGTAATGAGTAAACGTAACGTTGAAATGTCACCCTTTAATAGCTGCGCTTACGGCCCGAAAATACAAAGAACAGCGATGTTTTCCCATTTATTTTCTGTCATCTGTGAGAAAAGAAACCCCATCACGTCGAAATTCACATTTACTTCTGTACCTACTGCATGTGCATACATAGTGCACAGTAGAGCGTATACTCTAGACGCGTTGTATATGATACATGTGCTCCATTTATTTACGCGATCTAACCGATACAAACCTATATCATGGATAATATTGGTCGCGAAAGCCGACTTGTTAAACTGATACATGCGCATTGTGTATGATACATATTCATTGCATACGTGCATAGTATATACCATGTATGCATTTCGTGCATGTACATTGTATATATGTGGTATGCAGACACTGCATATACTATGTCACGTATATATATAGCCACGCATGTCATTTTTCAGTATCCGAGCTGCAAATTAAGCACAGAGCCCCACATTCACCGGGCAGCGTTCGCGTGGGGGGGGGGGCGTGGGGAGGGGGCGTTGGGGGGGGGGATTGAGGAAACTTTTGGAGTGATTCCGCTGACACTCTTAGCGGGGTGAAACAGGTGGCATGATGGCCTCTTCCCTCAACACCCTCCTTCCTCCCTTCCTCCCTCCTCGTGACAGCTCAGGCATGCGCCTCTTAGGGCGTCTGCGCTCATTATCCCGGCTGGGGGGGAGGACACGTGGATGTCACGTGGATGTCACGGGAACTTTGGCAGAGTCGTGGCAGCCGCCCGCTGGCGTTTGATTGCCACAGTGGCTGTGGGGTGTAATGAGTCACACTCGTCGTCGACAGACCTTTACCTCCACGGAGGTGTGTGGCGGCAGGGATTATGGGGCCCGGGCATTAATTGATGGATGAATAACTGAATACGTTATATCTATATATTTTTTGAAAAATAAATTCGCAGCAGTGCCGGTTTTGCGATTTTTGACGATCGTTTGATTTGCTCGATTAAAGCTTACGCTCCAAATTGGTCTCCACCAGAGCTGTGTGCACTTCTCATTTACCGGGATGTATCCGGGCCCCGCCAAGGTGAATAACATTTATTGTTTTAATTTGGTTCCACTCTGCGAATCTTATTGAGCTGTCGTGGGTAGCATACCTCCACATTTCTCTGTTAATACCCACCCATCCATCCATGATCTCCTTGAAGAGGTCCACAGCATCTTTCACGTCCACGTGGTAAGATAAGGTGACCGCTGGTATCACAGGGACATCAACTGCTGCCCCAATAACGCTGCTTTCATCGAAAATACCGAATCATTATTTTGTTATTCCTTCCAGTTTCATTTTCTTTAAAACAAATGCATAAAATCTTGACTTGAAGCTTTCTTGACTGCAGGAATTCATATTATTGGGTCTTTCGGTAAAGTCATTGGAATGTTTGGTTTATTTTCCAGTTAAACACATTTATTCGGTGGTGTACTTCAGGGAAGACGACCGCTTGTGTTGCGATCGAAGCGTCGTAGTCTTTGTTTTTTTTTGCTATTTTCTTTGAACCTATCTGCGTGACTTTAGCGAAAGACCCAAAGAATATGAAAAACAAATGCATCGTATAGGTTTAAACGCTCGGAGTATGCTCGCTTCTGCAGCTTGTCATATCTTCCGATTTGGGAATTCTTAAGACGGTTCAATTCGAGAAAGGCAAGTTAGATTGCTTGGACATGTAATGAGAATGCAAGAACAATGAATGTAACTATTTTGGCTGGAAAAATTCCAGGTACAAGAATCCGGGGAAGATAGTGGATTAAGTGCATATGCAATTTGAAGCGGAACAAATTATGCAACTCGGGGAATGAGAATGCAATGCAAAGCTGTTGAGTGAATATCATGGGCAGAGCTGAATGTAAGGAAGGACACGATCGCCAACGTCTTTGAGAAAGGACGCGGCTCAGAAGAGAGTGAGAATGCAAGTATGTTTTTTTTTTGTCACTGACACAACACATTCCTGCGGAGGGAGCTGGTAGGAACGTTGGGTTGCTCGGTGAATGGCCAGGGTCAACGGCGGCGTGGTGTATTCCGCAAATATGCCCGACTGTGAGGGCGGGCACAAGCCGGTGTGAGTAGGTTAAACATTGAGTTTTATAAGGGCACCACGGGGTGAACAGCCCCTCCCCACCCAGCCCCACCCCTCCCACCCCCCACCCAGCCCCACCCTCCCCACCCAGCACCTCCCCACCCTCGCCTCCCCACCCAGCCCCTCCCTCCCCACCCAGCCCCTCCCTGCACGACGGACGGACACAATAATCTCATGAGGGCTGGTGTAACCAGGAGGTTCCTACCAGTACAATTGTTTTCTGGACAGTTTGTATTTTCACTCGAGATGTTCTCTCCAAAATAGAGACTTATTGTCTCAATGATGGGTACTTTACTCTGCAGTGCAGGGGCATCCTGCATTGGAATGTTTGGTTCATTTTACAGTGAAACACATTTTTTCGCTGATGTACTGTATGTTGAACTTCTTTCTCACTGGACGTAGCCAATGGTGCTAATTGGACGTGCGGGCGGAAGGACATTGGCAGTGGTGCACAAATACCAATAACAGCACCAACAAACTCAACACGTTTGCCAATAAAACTGGCCTCAAAAGGAAAAATATAAAATAATTTGACCTTTCCGGAAATGGCGCCTCTTCACAGCACTTTTCTAAAGAGGCCACAGAGAGATTATGTTTCTCTATGGCCTCTTATGTCCCTCTAAGGCAGTGTTATTGATGAATGTGTCGAGGTTTTTTGTAAATTTGCTCACGAGTGTTTTTGAATGTAGGATGAAAATGGACAGTAAACCTACGAATATTATCAGCCGGGACTCAAATCTGCACGGTTCAATCGGGAATCCACTTTTCTGTACTGACATCTCCTGCTCGCCTTTGCAGCTAAGTAGGTGGAGAATTTCACAGAAGCTTCCTTCCTATGTCGTAATGTCCCCTTAATGATTCTGCTAGGTATGTTTGGTTTCCCTGTCAGAACCGGCTGAACCACGTTCGGCCGTACCCACAGCACCCTTCCTGCTGCCTCGCTCCTCTCCCCTAGCCGGTTGTAGCTCGAAACCCTTTTAGACATCTTCCCACTCTCCAATGAATGACCTTCGAGAATAGCTTCTGTCTCTCTCTCTCTGTCTTACTGCGAGCGTCTTCCATCTCCTCGCCTGGCTTCTGGACAAACGCAGCTCGTTTTGCAAAGCGACCTGGCCACAAATGATAGCTCAACGAAGTGGCTTATCGCGTGGACATTTATAGCAGCCAAATACTCTGTATAATCACAGGTAGTTGCTTGTATTTAAATCCATGATCTCGGCATTTTTTGGGTTTACAATTTAATACCGGGCCATTTTAATCTACCCTAGAATATATATTTATATTTTACTTAAATTTGAATATTTGCCGAGATTAAAAAAACTCGTGGAGGAAAGACGTTTGGATCAGACTGTTAAAGTTGTATTCTTGTTGGTGCTGCGAGTCTGACGAGTTGTTACAGAAATATGTAAAGTGTTTATACATTTTTTTAAATATATATAAGGTTCTTAAAACACATGGTTCTTTCTTAGGATCGACAGACTCGGAATGTTGGTGTGGGAGACGGGGCAATTTTCACGGCACTTTCGCAAAATCAAAACAATTTATTTGGTAATGTTCCCCGCCAGAAAGCCCGTCTGGTGCAGTTAGCGATGCTGCAGGATTAAATCACGTGCCCATTCTGTTTGTCACGTGGAAGCAACGTCGTGTCGTGGAAGGTGAGTAACCATGGCTCACTCGGGTTCTTATAGAGTCGTGAAATAACTCGAGTTGGCAGGTGGGGGAAATATCTTTGTGTTTTCATTTGGCTGCTGAGCAAAGAAACACATAAGGAGATGCTTTCTAAATGATCATTTCATAGGGAAAAAGCTGTTGCTGCACTTAAATTGCGATTATTACGATACGATATCCAACAACAGAATTCCGTTTTTTTAATTGGCTTTTGGGTGGTTTGGCGTCAACATTTTCCTACATCAACACATTTCAGGCAGGATCCTAAAACTCCTCGTTTAGGATCTGTTTTTTTTCAAGCCACGTTAATGTCTCTGCATTATAATCTGGCAATAGCAATGCTAAGAGCCATTGACTGGACGTTGCAGAGGAACCTGGTCGTCCTGGGTCGTAAAAGTGAAGTATCCCCCCCATATGGCAAGTCCAGAATTTGATATTTTGCAAACTAAAATGCAGGATAACGTTGGGATTTCTCGAGGGGTTCACGCCTTCGTCGGTGTAGTGAGCCATCACTCCGTAAACCCAGCGAACCAGCAGTGATTGTTGGCATCGCGTTAGTTTCAGGCTGGGTTTTAGTCGGGCGTGAACAACGTGATAACAGTTGGCCAATCCAAACCTATCAGTAATGAGGAATTTGATGAGGTTAATGCCCTCACAACAAGGGAGGTGTAGTGACATATCTTAGCATTGAGAGATCCTTTATAAAAAACACTTCTCTCTCTCTGAATGTCATTATTTAGCGTGGTTGGCTACGTACGGCGTAAAAGAAGTTCAATATGCATCTTGACGTGACTATGAAAGCACACCGTGTATACTTTACGTCTCTAACACCTGGGGGCTCAGGTTAATACCGCGGGGATCTCGATACAAGATCTTTCTCCAGCCAGAGAATATAAATACTTAATTCCCTTGGCTTCACCGCCAAAATGACGATGAGCGGCTTGGTCGTATCGTACAAGATCAGGAATCTTAACGAACGAATGCCTCCTAAAATCCGGCCCCCGAGAACTTTCTCATGAGTTAGCAATCTTCTAATAAGCGGGCTCGTGTTATCGTGAAACCAAATGCCTTTGCCCGCAAGACGTTTCCTTTTCAAAGAGATAGAAGTGTCGGTTGTGCCACAATACTGTACACTATTGCAGTGACAATCTTCAGTCGGGATTTTCATGGACGTTTAATTTCCACAAACCCAATTTGAGAGTTTGCCCAATGATTTATTTCAATATTTGGATGGCCGTCACAGTGAAGTTGTTGATTGCATACATGGCAAAATGGATGTCTAATTGCGTGACTATTTCTTTGTCAAGCCTCCCGCTACCCTCCGTACATCTTGTAGCCTACAATTTTACCGAACGTGATATTTCTCTCCCAAACATCTGTGAGTAGAGTACCTGTGAGTTCACCACCGCATCCGGGGTTGAACTCAGCTTATCATCCCTCTGAGGACTATACAAATGAAAGTACCGCTTTGTGGGCGTAGAGATAGGGCTGCCCTCGCCATCGTAAAATCTCATCTTTACCACCGACACGAAGCGCCACTCCACACGTGGTCGACTCGTCAAAAGCAAATCTCTTGATGCACGTTTAATTTGGCAAAGATGTTTCATTTGCCTCTCGGTTTTTTCTTCCTTCCCGGCACTCTCCCCCTTCACATACAGGGTGCTTCAAAAACCCGTGAACACTTACATGGGATCATCGTTTTTAATGGAAAAATAACGGATAATACACTGTGACGTGAGAACAAATGTAATGTTAATCGCTTCAAAAAGTCAAAGAGTCTCTGCTTGTTCGCCATCGTTGTCAACACGTGCCTGGAATCTACCTCCAGGTGGTCTCCAGAGCCCGGAAGCACGTTTCATGTGGTATTGTTGCAAATTTCTCGGAAGTGTTCACGTTTTTTTGAAGCACCACCCTGTACATTCGAGGAAACCGCTCGTTGACGCTTCTCCCGGTCCATCGCGATCCTTTCACCTCTCCTCCAGCACCGCGGCACTGAGAAACGTGAACAACAACTCGGCAGCGAAAGGTCGCTTGCTCAATGCCCAAGCAGCGTGCGCTCAATCACGCGCACAGGAATCAACAATTTACGGCGTATGCAAATGACGTGTAGATTACCCATACTTAAACGTTACATTATTTAGGCTTAACGGAGTAAACGAGACTGCGCGCACGAGCCTCGACAAATGAGGCGCAAAACCAAGCCGGGCATTCCGCGTGGCGCGAGTGCCAGGACGTGACAATTGAACAGCGAGCGAGGCGAATGGCAGCCCAGACTCGCACTCATCGACTCGCTCCTCCGTGCTCACCTCTGCACGTGTCCACCTGCGGTCGTCGCAGACATTCGTCGCGAGAGCGGCTTCACGCCCCCGTCGGTGTCTCTCTCACGTAAACTTACAACAGGCGGAGGAGTCGGGGTTGTTTTTTATTCTGAACTGCATTCAGAACGTGCCAATTCGTCACTAGTACAGCACACCGGTGTGTTGGAGAGCCAAGCCACAATATTTACAATCTTACAATGTGGCTTGGCTCTCCAACACACCGAATTGGCACGTTCTGTTTACGTTGGCTGTGTCGGGTGGTGGCGGGTTTTAACGACACATTTATATATTTACGCGATCTAACCGAAAAAACCTTGCTGAATGCATAATGTATCAATTTCTTTGTATGTATATTTACAATCTTGATTTGAAGCTTTCGTGACTGCAGGAATCCATAATCTTTGGTTCTTTCAGTAAAGTCACGTAGGTAGAAAAAATAAAAGATCACGACGTTTCGATCGCCACACAAAAAACCGTCTCTCTCCCACCTGATGACGGTTGCTTGTGCGGCGATCGAAACGTCCTGATCTATTACTATTTTCTACCTACGTGACTTTACCGAAAGAACCAAAGAGTTTGTATATTTAACACACACACACACAAACACCGAAACACGTCGCGGACGTCATAGGCGGAGTGGGGGGCTCCATCGCCGTGGCCCCCGTCTCCCTCGTGGCTCCAGCCTCTCGCCCGCCCCCCTTCCTCTTCTCAGCGACGAACGCGCTGCGTTGTTTTCATCCTTGTTGATTGTGCTCAGCTGCCGTGTCCCCTAGTTCAGCTTTTGTTGCTTGGGTGGATAGAAGGGTCTAACGCAGAGGCACCATCCAACACTTTGCGCGTACGAGTCAATTGTGAGAAGTCCAAGAATATATTTATTTATTTTTCAACAAAGATACACAATCAGTATGTTGTAGTTATGCAAAGGGATTTGCTTTCACGTGATTATTATTTTTTTCATTACATGCGCTGTACACCGTTGCCCAAATCCACGAGCACAGATGCCGACGCTCACGCAATAAGATCTCCAAAGGAGCCAAGCGGTCTGTCGGTGCGGCCGCCGTGACCCAAGTATCTACCGAGGTTGGCAGAGGGCGCGCAATGGGGCGGTGTGGCCCAGAAGCATGGCGGGGGGCCATGGGATTTTTTTTACTTCTGATTATTTCGACGCCACATTCACGTACTCGTATTGAGACCCAGGACATGTATTAGGATTTTTCTTTCTATGGCCATGGATCGATTCGGATGAGCAGCTGTTGTAGAGTGCAGTGCGCCAACCACCCCACCACCGATGCACGCCACCACACAGTTGTGCACACAGAAGCACAACAACAGAGATCCCCCGTGTATCTATGGATGTATGTTGAACTACGTTTGCACCGTGTGTAGACAACCGTGTGGAGAAGGATAACAAACTAAACACAAAACGCAGTTCTAAAGAAATTTACGTTAAATCTAGATGATTTAAAAGTGACAGCTCCATTGGCTCCCTAATATCGGAAGGAAGAGCGTTCCAGACGGCCGCAGAAGCGCATCTGAAAGTGTGCGATGCAGTAAACCGTAGAGACTTAACAGACTGTTGCGGCCAGCGCTGTTAACGAGGACCTATCAAGGCCAGCACGGCACACCAGGTGGTGGGTGGCCAGCACCACGCATTGCCTCCATTATCTCCCTGGGGGAGGCCCAGGACCGGTTCAGATTATTATACGTTCTTGATATTGGCTGAGAGCAGGAAGTATTTTCGGGTCGCTGGGTTCATGGCGCAGCGCGCTAACCACTGCACCAGCGCTCCCCCGCAAGCACGCGCTCGCATGCCCACCCGGAGCTTCATCTCTCCAATGTATTTTTCCCTGCAATGGAAATGGCACAATCAAAGCCGCACGCACAGACACGCGCGCACACGCACGGACACACAAAAAAAAACACAAATCAAAACACACTCACGCGTGAACCCCGACGATGTGGGCACAAAGGCCGACAAAAAAACCTGCATAAGTAGAGGGGCTTTCGATATGCATGCAGACAAATACAGAGCAGCGGCCAGGAGACACGAAGAATTGCCGCCACATGCACGCTCGCTCACACAGCTGGACACGCGGGCAGAGCTTCTAGTTGTCGTACGGCTGCTGACGTCGGCGCAAAGCATCGACTACAATCTCGCATTCAGGTGGTCAGGGCCAGACTACCGCGTGAGGAGCAGCGGACCAAGGATGTCTCCTTCGTATTTGTGGATCGGGCGTTGGGTCGTTGTTTGTCGTACGGGCGGTTCTGCATGACCACAGTCGCACCACGCTGCTTGCATCGGGTATCCGGTTTGTGGTGTACCGTGAGCTTGGTTGAGGATCAAACCCAGGGAGGTGAGCAGACGGGCTCTGTCTAATAAGGGTCTCGCCTCAGTGTCTCTCCTTAAGCCTCGCTTTGAAATCCTTGGCACGGTCTGTAAAGTTATGCATAAAAGCAGAATAAGCAGCGCCACTGGGATTTATTTTACATTCGCTCGTCTAATTATGACATTTATTGAATTTGACACAAGCGTGCTGCCCATGTTTCTCGTCAGCTCTATCTCACATATTGACGTTTGGGTATTTTGGCGGTCGCCTAGCAACGCATGTAATGTCACAGAGCGCGATGAATCCGCCCACAAGTTCACAAAGTCGAATGTGGCAGAGAGAGGGGGGGGCGGACAGATTTATCATCTGACACGTCTTGATAATTGGGTGTGAAGTATAACGGTAAATGGCGCTCTGTGAGTCAGGACTTATTTATATTTCTCTCTTCTGTGCGTGCGTGCGAATAAGCTTCTATACTTACGTGTGTACGTTGAACTTCTTTCACACCGTACGTAGCCAATCGTGTTCATCGGTGGCGCGGGGTAAGGACAACAAACGACAAACAAAAAGCAGTTAATTTTTTTAATGTTACCAGACAAAGGCCATTGAACTATATCACTTATTTCACAAGCGAGCTGCCCACAAATGAAAGCTCAAGGAAAGTGGCTTATCACGTGGAAATGTATCGCAGCTAAATACTCTAAACGCGTGATGTTCATTCTAAATGTGGGGGGGGGGGGAGCGGAGGACCCGGAGAAAAATCCACGCGACTACGGGGAGAGAGACACGCAAACTCCAAATATATATGGCTCAGTTGAATTTAACTGGTAAAATAACAAATGTATTTGCTTCTAAGACATTTTCTAGTTTTTAAATTGTGTAGAGCCGAATAAAATAACTAACATGTTTTTGTTTATTTAAGCATGTGAGAATCAGTTAAAGTTATTCTATTTATTTAATAGAATGAGCCAAACTATGCAACGTGCTGCAGCGGGCCTGCATTCTTGTTGCAATCAAAATGAAATAACACAAAAAAAAGATAATGGGCTAAACTGCAATCATTTACGGAGCATTCTTTTTACAGAAAGGCAATTGCAGATACATTGTATCGTGTATGTGAATAAGAGCAAACAGTCCTCCACTGTAATTAATGGCTGGATTCCATCGCTTTGCACAATTTGGTTGAAAAAAAATCTCTTCAAATATGTTGGTAGCCTTGACTGATCACGCAGCCAGCTGTCTGGCTGACTTTGTTCTTGAGAAGTTTCTCAGGAGAGACTGCTGGCCTATAAATGAGAAGTGACCCGGCAACACGGAGAGTTCAAATAAGCATAGCAGGTTAGAGGTTACAGCCTTTCTTAACATTGATTCGGGTTACATCAGATTGGAGAGGGAGCCGCAAAGCCCATTTGGGACGGGCTGAACGAAGCAGTACGAATGACTCCTGGGCTGAATTGTGGACGAGGGGGGCAGTCAATTGTGCAGGCCGTGCTCTAGAATTCTTTGGTAAAATCAAGACGCGCCCGGCTCCTGATAGCAGTGGCCACGACCGCGGCAGTTTGCGGTGGATCCAAGCTCCGCGCCCGGCCACCTTTGTCTTCCCGTGCCTTGTTGATGCAGCGCATCGCCGTTAGGTTTCTTCAGGCCGAAGGGACCCAGGCGAGGCCCTGGCGAGACGAGGTTGGTGATTGCCACCGTGGTGAATGAGCAGAGATCGGATCTCACCGCTTTACTGCCGCGCTCTCTATGTCGACGCGATGACGATGCCATCCATTCCCCGTCGCCCGCAGTGAAAGCTGGCTGGTAGACGGCGCGCTAAGCAATCTTCAAAACGCTCCCGGGCATGTAACGATCATCTCGTTCGTCAAACGAACGTCCATTGTTACGCTGAGGTCACGCGGTTCGAATCGTGCTTGTGATCTGCAGAGACTTTAGATTCGTGCTTGGAGGAGAACTCTGCGTGACGGCTACCCCGTGAATCCACGTCCTGAGTCTCGGTGCGGTGGCAGGGGTCGTGCGTACATCGGCGTGTGCCGTGGTGGCTCGCGTCAGCCAGGCAGGAGGATCAAGAGGCAGGAGGATCAAGAGGCAGGAGGATGTTTTTACTTAGCGCGCTCAAGCCTCGCGAAGCGGGGGTAAGTTGGCTTAAATAAATTATTAAAGATACACCAATTAAAGCTGAGGACAGGAATGCTGCGCGAATGGCAATTAGACTGTGAGTGGTGGGATGACGGCTCGCAGCGCTATGCAAATATTGTGTGGGAGCGAGGGATATTTCCATTAAGGCTAGGAAGTGCGAGACACGGTGCATCTCTCGCGATTGTAATCCACTCGGTGCAAGTGGCCTGCACGTGCGTACTGGCAATTCGAGACGCTCGCCACGGATGTCACGGTGGAATTTACATCTGGGTACGAATACAATGGGATGCTCACACATGCTCAGGTGCGGGCAAGGGATGGTCCCCAAAGATCAACCATGTTCTGTATGCAGATCATCTGGTAATTGCTGCCCACTCGGAGAAGGAGTTTGAGATGCTGCTGCTGAATCTGAAGCATGCTACTAAGAGAGGGGTCTTTCTCATCAGCAACTCAAAACCCGAGCACCTGCCTTTGTAAGTGATGGCATTGATTGCTCCGCGCTCTCCCCATAAGTGTGCTGTGTTGTATTACATATGCTGAAGTTCTTTCGCACCGTACGTAGTCAGCCGTGCTAATGGGAGGTGCTGAGGAAGGACGAGAGTTGAGCGAGACGTGTGTGTACCTGGGCATGGTACTTGTGACCAGCTCCGGTTTGGACCGCGGAGGTTTCACTCGGAATCAGCGGAGCGGCATTATCTTTTCATCAGCTGCGTAACGCTGCGTAGAAGCTACCTGGTCTATTGCTCCATACGAAGTTCCGGGTCTTCTCGGCCACGGTTACACGCTCTCTCTTCTCCGTGCTTGTGAAATGTGGAGCCCTGTAAAGGATCAGCTGAGCTGGTTTGCAAGATCTGTACTCAGTCCCATCAGTGAGCTTCTCAGGCAGGCGAGGCTGCTTTGGCTGAGTCATGTATCCTGCATGTGTAATAAGGGACTCGATCCTGGTTCTGTCTCCGTCGTCCTTTACTCGGGTTCTTACACCTTTCCCGCACGGCCCTCGCTCAGAGCTCTCCCCTTGGCAGCTCCATAGCTGCTCTCGCTCCCGTAGCCTCCACACCTCTGCAGCTCCGCTGCAGATCCCCTGTGCAGTCCTCCGGCTGCCCTCACTGCAGCTCCACCGCTGCCCGTCGCTCCTCCGTGCTTGGTCACCGCTGGCCGACGGTGCCAAGTCTTATCCTCCGTGTATGTGGCGATCTCGCCACTCCTCGACCTCCGCCCTGCGTGGCCTCACTCTAACTCTGTCTCCCACACTCTCCCGTCTCTTCCGGTATCTCTCCCTTAAGACCTCACCCCTCTCTCCCACGTGACCTAACTCCTCCCCCCATGACGTCATATCCGCGAAGCCGTTTACGCCCGCATTACACATGCATAGCCAAGCTGCTTTTGTTTGGCTGGATAAAGGCGGTTAAAAGGGCACGACACGGGCTACATAAGATATGGACGGATGCAGTGAAGAAGGACGTGCAGCTGATTGGACTTGCTGACGACGAGTACCAGCGGGGTCAAAATCGGCCTTTGTGGAGTAGGTTCATGAAGGATTGTAAGGGCAGTAGGCTAAAACACATCAATTTGGCGCAGTGGGGAGCACAGTTGGTACACCTACAAGTCATGCCAATTAATCAACCCAGGACACCTGCTGGGTTTGTTCCGTCACCTCCTGCCAGCGAGCCTTCGACACTTCAAGTGATAGCCTCAAAGTGCACCTGGCCTGGCACAGGCATATTGGTGACATCGCCGTCACTTGGTGTCGAACGGCTCTGTCGTTAGCGACTCAGAAGCTCGATGAACCCTGTACTCATGCCTGTCGTGTGGGATTCAGCGCTCTTGAACTCTGACCTTATCCATGTTTTTTGCTCGGGCTCTCTCTCACGCTCTATATTTTAGGCTTAGCTCACGTGTATATAACATCTAGATTCGAGCCGTGGGAATCAATCTGTTTACTCGGTTTAAGAATCGGCCCTCCACCTCTGTTCCATGGTGATGGTGACTAGGATTTAACTTTACTGTGCATGTGATAGAAATGTTTTTTTTTTATTAAACAATAAATATTCAATTGTAAATAGCTGTTTGTTATTTAAGTTGTTAGGCGTTAGAAGTTATTAGACGTGAATGTGAATCAACTTTAATACGGAATATGCTATCTAATGATTTGATTTATCATTTACGTGCTATGAGGAAGGGCCATTTATGGCAGTGTTATTGACGAGTGTGTTGAGTTATTATTATTAAAGTGTGGCCTAGAGCACCCGTACCAGGAAGGATTTCCTCACAGTCTGGCTTCGCGAGGTTTTACTCTATACACCTCTTTGTGTGAATATCCATTGGCAAAAAACAAAGATCCCCCGTATAGTCTTTATAGACTGTTGGGGCAAGTGCTGTTAGCGAACACGCACGAGGGGGTGGGTGGCCAGCATCACGCCCGCCCGCCTTTGTCTCCCCAGTGCCGATGTTTGTACACTGCATCAGGTGCTCATTTGAGTCTGAGTCGACCTAGGGGAGGCCTAGGAACGCTTCGCATAATCGTCGCATTGCAAAACACACAGACAAAAGACGCAGGCTAAGTAATAAATTATAATAAAGCGTCGTCCTTGCAGAACTGCATGTCACAACAGTGTACAAGACGGAGAAGCAATATGATTAACAAAGAAACAACAATTGTTCCATCGCAAGACCGCAGAGCGCACTCAAGCCAAGGGCAGCTCAATCAAAACAAAGCGGGGGGGGGGGGTCCCAAAGGGGACTCAAATCGAGGAAAGAACTGAAACACCTGAGATCCCTGCAAGTGATTTCTTATCCGCACCAAGGGTGCAAACGCTGCCCTACGCACCCTGCTGCACAAAGAGATGTTCATGGCACATCAGCGTTGGTGATTCTCACAGCCAACTGCAGGGCAAATCCAAATTTGATGCAGTATGATGGCGCGTGTTTTTTTATTTATGTGTGCCGTCATCTTTGAATGGGTCGAGACCATCAACTCGTTTCTGAATACTTGAGAACCCAGCTTATTCACGGGCTTTGAACCTGGATTTGAACCCAGGAAATGGGCAGCGCTCTGACCTCTTGGTCACCTGGCCTGCGAAAAGAATGGCCGTCTAAATTGTAATTCATCAAACCAACCTTTAAATGTCAGTGTGTCACAGGAGAGACGGGAGGAGGCCGTTTCTCTACAACGCTCGCGCCCCGTGAGCAGCCTGCGTGCAGCCGACGCCGTTGCCAAATCCGCGCCGGCGAAGGTGATTTAGCCTGCCACTAAAACGTCGCTCGCCAAAGCCACCGGATTCAGCGCGCAGCCCTTGACGCTCAAGCGACGGACCGAGTAGTCGCAAATCACCGACGAGTCGGCCCCTGCGAGCCGACTCGACGGCGGTCCCAGGCCCCCCCCCCTCACTGCTGACGAAGACGAGGGCGCGATGATGATGATGATAATGATGATAAAGCCTGGATCGGCGGTCAGGCCATAGATATTTTTGTTGTTGTCATGACATACAGCTCCACGGAGGCTGACAAGGCTGCGAGCAGCAGCAGCGCGCGGTCCCTCGATTGCACGCAGCCAAACCTTCACTGCACGTGGCCTGTGATCCAGCACTGTGGAGGCAGCGAGGGTTGGTGGGTCACACCACGTGGTCTGTGATCCAGCACTGTGGAGGTAGCGAGGGTTGGTGGGTCACACCACGTGGTCTGTGATCCAGCACTGTAGAGGCAGCGAGGGTTGGTGGGTCACACCACGTGGTCTGTGATCCAGCACTGTGGAGACAGCGAGGGTTGGTGGATCACACCACGTGGTCTGTGATCCAGCACTGTGGAGGCAGCGAGGGTTTGTGGGTCACACCACGTGGTCTGTGATCCAGCACTGTGGAGGTAGCGAGGGTTGGTGGGCCACACCACGTGGTCTGTGATCCAGCACTGTGGAGGCAGCGAGGGTTGGTGGGTCACACCACGTGGTCTGTGATCCAGCACTGTGGAGGCAGCGAGGGTTGGTGGATCACACCACGTGGTCTGTGATCCAGCACTGTGGAGGCAGCGAGGGTTGGTGGGTCACACCACGTGGTCTGTGATCCAGCACTGTGGAGGTAGCGAGGGTTGGTGGGTCACACCACGTGGTCTGTGATCCAGCACTGTGGAGGCAGCGAGGGTTGGTGGGTCACACCACGTGGTCTGTGATCCAGCACTGTGGAGGCAGCGAGGGTTGGTGGGTCACACCACGTGGTCTGTGATCCAGCACTGTGGAGGCAGAGAGAGTTGATGGATCACACCACGTGGTCTGTGATCCAGCACTGTGGAGGCAGCGATGGTTGGTGGGTCACACCACGTGGTCTGTGATCCAGCACTGTGGAGGCAGCGAGGGTTGGTGGGTCACACCACGTGGCCTGTAATCCAGCACTGTGGAGGCAGAGAGGGTTGGTGGGTCACACCACGTGGTCTGTGATCCAGCACTGTGGAGGCAGCGAGGGTTGGTGGGTCACACCACAGGTTTTGTGAAACTCCCTTCCTGTGGGCGTCGAGGAGGAGCCGTACCCTGGCTCAGCAGGAGAAGGCGGCACAGCAAAAATGTGCACTCCACATGTTTTCCCATTGTATGGGATCGAGCGCTTCCCCTTTGCACGCGTAGGGCTTTCTCCGGGTGCTCCGGTCTCACGTGTAAACAATCATTAATTTGACCAATAACACCTTCATGCAGGGTGATTAAAAAACATGTTAACACTTACATAAGCCTATCGTTTTTAATCGAAAAAGAACTTCAACATGATAATAAAAGTATGTTAATATCTTCAAAAAGTCAAAGAGTCTCCACTTTTTCGCCATCATTGTCAACGCACGCCTGGAATCTGCTCGAGGTGGTCTCCAGAGCCCGGAGGCACATTTCTCGAAATATTGTTGCAAATTCTCAGCAGTGTTAACGCTTGTTTGGAGCACCTTGTGCATAGGGGACCGCAGACCTTGGGCAGTTGTCGGCTCATCCCGTGGCCGCCTTCCCACTCCTCTGTGGGTCCCCGTGCCGCTGCGTCGCTCTCTCTCCCTCTCTCTTCGATCGAGAGCAAACACTCTGCGGCTCCTTATAAGTTGACACCGTGATTATTCATGGCATTTGGTTGCCGCGTCTGTTAATGAGGCCAGCGCCACAGTGAGACACATTCACGTGCTGCCGGGCATGGCGAAGCGAAATCTTAATCGATGCCCTGCAACACATTGGGGCGTATTTTATTTATTTATTATTTATGCAGTGTTTGCGGTGTTAGGTAATGAGGGGTGATAACATGGATAACATCCTGTCATCATTTGTGAGATCGCGGGTAATTGGATGTGAAGGTGTTCTCCTGAATTGAACAATATCTACGGATAGACTTTGTCGTGACCACTGCCTTGATAAGTTCATGAGATTACAACAGTATAATATACCATTTGCTGTGTGTACATAGCATAGCGATTTATGAACATGCTACATTATCAGTATTGGTGCTCTCTCTTCCTGCTCGAGTAATAGACTAAATTAAAATCAAACTAGTTTTATTTTACCAGGTAAGGCCCACCGAGCTATGTAGCTCTTTCTCCGAAGCGAACTGACCACAAGTGGCAGCTAAAAAACAAGTGACTTTTCACGTGGAAATTGATAGCAGCCAAATAATCAACTGGACATCTGTGAACAATAAGCTTATTAGCTCATCACATTCCTCCAGTATATACATATAACAATCTGATTCTGGATATTGCTTTTCTTGAGCAATTGGAAGTTTACAACTGCAAATTGCAGTTAGGGCTCGGCAAACCCCAACATGCGTTATAGGCTTCGTAAAATAAGTATCCGTTTGAGGAAAGTGAACTGCTAACCTGCAATTAAAGCATGGAAAAATATGCTTCTGCGGTCCAATGTACCAACGCATGAACCTCACCGGTGACTTTCATTGGTGCGCTTAATTACATATTCGACGTCGGCATCTGACAGTTATGCAATGCTATTCACTGCATCTCTGTATCTCTGTGCAATATAACAACTTGGGTAATGAAGCCAGGTGTCATGCGGAATACCAATTGAACCCCAGCGATTGCGCGGCGCTAATTGGGAGGGTGGCATGAAGCATAAAAAGCCTGCCCTTTTCTCCAGGGGGAGCTGGTCTGCGTTACTGAAGAACAGGTTGCCAAATGATCCTCATGGCTGTCCCCCGGGGTACCAAACAATACAAACTGGCCGAGGCAATTACATTTTTTATTTCAGGGACACTATTTTTTCCAGGGGTGTACTTCACTCCGCGACTGGGGTACCAATCAATCCGAAATCAGTGCTACTCCGCGATGTCGAAACGCAGCGAGGACGATTGCGCCGAAACCCTGAACGCTCGTACGCACCGTAGTGGTGCATCGTGTACAGCTCGTCGAGATGAGTCGATTGCCGCATCGCCGACCATCAACAGACTAAACATGACTGCATCACGGACATTGTGCGAGAGCCGGGGTACTATGGTACCCATAGTACACCGGGGTACCGCCATAAGGTTTAAATTCTCGGCCTGAGGTGTTAAGAGCTCGCTTTCAAGCATTGCACTTGAGGGTGTGTGAGATAAATGACTTTGGCACGCAGGCACGGCCACACACGCGGTCACGCACGCGGTCACGCACACGGAGACAACAACAACAACTGCCATTCGCCACTAAGTGGCTGTGACGTCACCACGACGCTTGTGCCAGGCTATGTGCACGTTGAGGCCACGTGAATTGTCGAACGCCCGCTGGCACGAGGTCACGGGGCAGACCCAGGTGCCACGGTTCGACTGACTGAAATGAATGGCTTATGCACCACCTGTGCCCCCTACTGTGCCAACGTGCTGTGCTTTAGCCACCCGGCGCTCCGTTCGTTGTTGTGAGCATCGCTCCTCCCCCCTCCGTTGTTTTTGGAGGGGGACTGCCTCCAACTGCCCAGTAGCAGCGTCCTTCACGATCCTCCTCCACAGAGGCCGATCTTGACACCGCTGGTACCAGCCATCGGCAGGTCCACTCAGCTCCACATCCTCCTGTACCACATCACTCCATCTCTTCTCTAGCCCGTGCCACGCCCGTTTAGCCCCCTCGATCCGGCCGAACAGAATTTGTTTGTGCATGCGGTGGCTGAGCATGCGGGCTACATGGCCCAGCCAACGCAGCTTTGCCTGCCGGAGGAGCTCACTGATGAGGCTTGGTCCAGATCTTTCAAGGATATGTAAGCTCTTCACACAATCCAGGCTGGTTAAATCCAGAATTAATCGTAGGCAGGCCAGCCTAAATGTTTCTAACCGGCGCAAATGTTCCATTAAGGGGTCCACGTTTCGCAAGCGTATTGAAGGGAGGGAATGACTGTGGCCGAATAGACCTGAAGCTTCATGCGGAGCGACAGACCAGGTAGCTTCCACACAGCGTCACGCAACCGATGAAAATATATTGCCGCTCGACTGATTCAGAGTTAGACCTCAACTGTCAAACCGGAGACGGTCATGAGCACACTGCCCAGGTATGGGAAACTCTCCACTCTCTCCACAACTGCCCTATCACCAATTGGGAGTTGTGGGGGTGGAGTGTCAAAAGGTACAAATACCCAGGCAGGTGCTTAGTTTTGGTGGGGCTGATGGTAAGTCCCCTCCTCTTAGTGGCAGGATGCAGGTTCAGCAGCAGCGCCTCCAACTCCTCCTCTGAGTGAGCAGCAATTACCAAATCATCGGCATACATAACGTGGTTGACCAATAGGGAGCCATCCTTTGATCGCACCCGGGCATCGATCAACGTCCCACTATATCTACACCAAATGGAAATTCCCCCAGATCATCGGCACACATAGCACAGTGACACACATGGTGACACACACACACGCTCACACACACACGGTGACACACACATGCTCGCAAGCACGGTCACCTGCATGGCCACACACACGCGGGGCCTGTTGAACAAAGACATCCATCTCCTCTGCCACTCACAAGCGACGGACGTTGTCTGGATTTGGGGGGCTGTGGGCACAGACCGACTGTGGCCGTGCAAAACGTACGACTTTGTAATTCTTTGAGCTGTTGACTACTTTTCACGTTGATTAAAAGGTGAAATGCAATTCTCCTACCAACATTCATAAACGTGTTAAGTTATGATTTCACACTGTTCAGGAGGGGGTTGAAGGCTAGGTGTGCTTTCTTTTTGTTGCTAAATAACCTCTCATCTGTCATTTGCATGACTCTTAAATTCTCGGTCGGCACTTAGTGTCAGCCGAGGAGAGATGCGGCGTTGACTGTGTTTTAATGGTCGTCGTAACTTCCACGCTAATAATCCACTCGGTGTTGCGCGCACATTCACCCGCTCGCGTTGCGGCGCGCGAGGCGATGTCGCTGCGCGTCATTCCTGTTGAGTGGCCGCGGGTCCTTTATTTTTTTCCCTTCTTAAATTTGTGTAATCTCTAACGTGAAGCGACACTGGCGCGTTAACCTGTCGCTGCTCAAATGCGTCATTCGGCATATGGGCACCGCGAGAAACATAAAGGTGACGAGTGAATATTCGTGAATGTCCTCTTTTGTTCCGGGTGGCTGGGAGCCCAGGGTTTCCACTCTTTGCCAATTTGGATT
This sequence comes from Lampetra fluviatilis, assembly GCF_964198595.1. Classification (NCBI taxonomy): domain Eukaryota; kingdom Metazoa; phylum Chordata; class Hyperoartia; order Petromyzontiformes; family Petromyzontidae; genus Lampetra; species Lampetra fluviatilis. The sequence continues at coordinate 1,007,476 of NC_136318.1, read as the reverse complement.
CCAGCTCAGCCTCCCGATGTACCAGCTTCAGGGATTGTTATCAAGTAAACATTTCGGGCCTGCTAATTTGTGTTGATGCAACAAATCCCATGGCATTGTTTAAAGACTGTACCTCTATTGTGCCAAGTGCCGTGAGAGCCAATTAATACCCACACATTGTCCTTTTGTGAAAGCTTTGCCGGGCCTTGTTGCTCACGCTAAGCTATGCATTTGCTAGACTCGGGCCAATTTGCTGCAAGCAAATATTTCGGCTTCCAGTCCAGCATTGCAGTGATAATCGTACATTTTCCTACCCAATTAATGACAATAAACATTTATGGATTATTCATTTCCGCATATTCCAATTGTTATTTAAATCCGGAAATAAATTAAATGTCGCTTATGAAGGCATCCAAGTCCAACTTTCTCAATACTTGTTCAGCATAATTTGTGTGTGTTGGCTAAAAAGGCAGGCCTTTTGCCAAAACCTTGAGTTACATTGGCTAAATCATTACTGCTGGGGTGGGGGGGGGCTTTTTTATTTTGGCTGCTTCTGATTGTTCTTGCCAGCGTATCATTCAGGGCCGATTGAATCTCAATAGGTCAGTGGAGTGTCAGCTGTTTGAGACAACATGAATTCTACGTTTTAATTGGTTCCAATTCATTTTAAAAACTATATATTGTCAGTTTCCTGTTACAGATTTATCAAGTCGCCAATAATGAGCAGGAATCCACGCAGCAACTCCGTTAGCAACTCGTTGCAAGGATTAAATCGAGATTATTGGGTCGGATCGCATTACTAGAATGTGTGTTGTAAACCCTCTGCCACCTGACACAACCCACGCATAAAGTTGTCACGTGACCAAACGTGCTAGTTTATATCTGCATCAGCACACCGGTATGTCGGAGAGCGTTTCAGAACTGTCGTTTGTCCATCACGTTACAAACTTCATTAATCGGCCGTGTCAGGTGGAGGAGGGTGTACAACACACATTTTAGTTACGTGGCGATCTCACCCAATAAACAATATGGATCATAATACTGGTCCCGAGAGCCTATGGTAAAAAGTGAAAAAACACAAATTATTGCCAGAACACTTACAGCCTGCCTGCACGTCTCAAAGATATGGATATTTTTGTTGTACCAGCATCTCAAATCCATGTTGGCTTCCCTCACAGTGCTGCCCGTTTCATCAGCCTATAGGGAGACAAGGGCCCAGTCGCGGTGCTGAGATGTCAACTACACCGCCTGGTATACCGGAGGTCGTGGGTTCGATCCCGACCCTGGCGCGTGCTGTGTTTTTGGAGTTTGCGTCTCTCTCTCTCGCGCTCTCCCCGTGGTCGCGTGGATTTTTCTCCGGGTCGTCCGGATTTTCCCTCCACATTTAGAATCAACTTGCGGTTAGGGTATTTTGCCGCAGTTAGGGTATTTGGCTGCGATCAATTTCCACGTGATAAGCCACTTCATTGTGCTATCATTTGTGACAAGGTCGCTTTTGAAAAGGAGCTACGTAGCTCAGTGGGCATTACCTGGTAAAATAAAAAAAATAAAAAACTAGTTTAGTTTCGGTTTTAAAGTCAACCCGCCAACTGGGATGTCAACTCACAACTCTCCGACTTCGAGTCACAAGCCCGAATCACAGCATCGTCTTACTGGTATCCTGCGCAACTTTGTCATTTTATATTATTACCTTTTGCTGGCTGGCTGGCTGGCAGGACGTCACGTTCAGAGGGAGTGACGCATGGGCACAGCCAAAGGACGTTCGCTTTGATCGTCTGTATATCAATAATAAAACAAATTCACAGTAAAATTAAATACCTGCTGGATTTCTTGGCCACTGACCATATTAGTTGACACCTGTGAAACGCAGGTGGAGAAGAAAATAATAATATGTCCACGGCCGCGAAACATTTGATCTATGACCCTACAAAACGCAGACATCAACATTGGATCCAGCAGTACTCTGCGTGTACATCTGTGGGGGGCGGCGTTGGGGTTTGCGTGCAGTCTTGAGGCCATCAAACTTGAGTCACGTGAGAAACCTCAGTCGACGAGGGCAATGTTCATTTTTCACTTGTCCGCCCGAAGGCCCCTGAACCCAGCCTCTCCGAGGAGCTGTCTCGTTGTTTCCTCGAAGCGGACCCCTTGGCCCCTGAGCCACGCAGCCTCCTTGTTTCTCTGCGTAATTTATAAAGGCTGAGAGCGCCGAATCCAAAACGATGCCACGAGCCACTGAACACCGCTGGTGCTTACACGGCCCTTTAACCTGCTGGCCCGAGGCTAACGCACCCACGCTGACACGACGACTTTATTAGCAACGCGCACCAAAGACGCACGGATGCTCGCCCCCATTCCGGGACTTGTAAATGTGACGTTTTGTGGACGTTGCATTTCAATGGGGCGCACATTGAGCCTCGCTCTTGGTGGCAACGAGTCTGCAAATAACATTGTCAGATGAGCAAGAAGGTGGTGCTCGTTTGCCCACGTGTGTGAGCACCGTTGCGTTTGTTAGCTAAGGGCGCCGTGGCCAATTCACGAGTCACCTCCAAATGAGTACGCAGATTCATTGATGAACTAAAAACGTACGATTCCATCATCATCATCATCAGCCATGATCAATCCACTGCTGGATGAAAGCCACCCCCAAGCTGCGACCGTTGTCTCAGAGTCCCGCGATGGGGGAGGCCACCTGGTTGACTGCATCGCTCCATGTCTCCGGCAGACATCCTCTCAAGCACATTCCCTCCTGCGGCTTCTCACTCCGACGTTCGTCCTGACCATCGGCATTCATCCTTTCCCGCGACGGGCCCTGCCCAAGCCCCATTTGCTTTTCTTGGCAGTCAGTCGCGTGGACGTGGAGAACTAAGTGCAAATCACAACAATACAGTCCAAGCAAATGCACCCGGGTGACTGCGCTTTGGAACGTTTGGTTGTCATTGATGCAACAAAGCACATTGGGGGGGGGGCTGTCCAAACTCTTGACGAGGAGTCAAAGGCAAGGGACGCGTATTAAACAATGCGAGACAGAAGAGTGATGTACGGGATTCAGGAGAGAGAGGGATGAGAGAGGTATGATCGAGGGATGAGAGAGACAGGTGTTGACCAACGGTGTGCGGCGCAGTGGGAACACTCGTGCCTCAGAGCAAACATGGGCCTGAGTTCGATTCCCGACTCGGGCACCTTTTCCGCGTGGAGTTTGCGCGTTCTCCCCCTGCTCTGCACGGTTTCCTTCCGGGCTCTGCGGTTTCCTTTCCTAATAAGTAAAAAAAATAATACGTAATACGTAAAATGTAACTGGTATTGGCCAAAAAACATCCCCATGCTGAAAAACGACCTGAAAATGTCTCCACTGGGATTACGCGCTGTGGCAATTGCAGCAGCAGCAGCAACAGCAACATCGCCCTCCAACTACAAACACCTGGCAGGACCCTCCTGATCAAAGAGTCTTGAGGCTCAGAGAGGCTTCCCTCGCCAGACAAGAGTATTCAGATGGTCGGCACCACAAGAGAGACGCAGGGAATGAATTACAGCAGAGAAATGCGACAGGGGTAGCAGATGCATTTTAGAAGTGCGATATGAGAGATACATTCTAACGAAAATAATATTATTGCCCAAATATGCATTCAGCAGAGAGATAGAAGAAATGTAATAAAGAGATTCATATTGTTTCTAGAGTACTTGTGCATACATTTGGGTGTTTGTATTTGCGTCTGTAATTCTGCGTTACGTACGTACAGAGTCTGCGTGTGTGTATATGTTTGTACATCACATAGGGGAGCGGTGGTGCAGCGGTTAGCGCTACGCTGCGCTAGGAACCCGGCGACCCGAATTCGATTCCCGCTCACGGCCAACACCGGTGACGATTATCTGAACCGGTCCGGGCCTTTCCTAGGTCGACTCAACCTCAAATGAGTACCTGGTGCAGTGTGTAAACATCGCCACCGGGGAGACAAAGGCGGCCGGGCGTGGTGCTGGCCACCCACCCCCTCGTGGGCCGTGCCAGCCTTCATAGGTGCTCGCTAACAGCACTTGCTCCTACAGTCTGTTAAGGCTATACGGGGGATATTTGTCTTTGTACATCACATCACCACAGAGCCTATAACCTGATCAAGATGTTTAACTAAATTATTTGACGCAGTCGTGTGAAATAATGAAGCTCACAAATTTAATTAATTACGTTCATCAGCCCTAAACCGTGCTCTGCCGCTTTGAATGGTGACTTTGAGTGACATTGCGGAATGGATTCAATAAGATGGCAGGCCGGATTTGGCCTGTGGGCTGCAGTTTATTCAGCTGCGCTGCACAGCACCACTTGGGTATCTTGCGACCAGAAGTGGAAGCGGCTCGCCACTGGGCACCCCCCCCCCCCCCCATTGACAGCCTTGTAGCTTTTGGTGGAAATTCCACATTCCCATGGATGGGGCCTTTCTACAAACACGACAGCCATTGCTGTTGTCCGAGAGATTGCCGTGCTTATTGTGTTTTCGACTCTCGAGGGGTTAACCCCCGTTTCACTACTGTCCTTAAAAATATATATTTTTAAAAATATTATTGTGGCAATATTCGCCAAACCGGTCATGAAAAGCTTGGGGATGGAAAGATGGGGGCCGCACTCGCTGTCCCAGACTACCAGACTTGCAATGACAACACAAATTGTTCCGATCAATTTTCAATGAACGGTGCCGCATAGCCGGCAAACGCGCCTCGCCGTTCAAGCAAGCGACGCGTGGTGAAGGTGCCGATGACGACGATCCCACAACGTTCGTTAATAACTCTGTGGCTGTAAAGTCAACAAAATGGAATAGGTGACGTTTCGGGCACTGACCCTTCTCTATTGACGAATGTGTTGAGCTTGTTGTGCATGTATACTACAGGCCAATGCAGCATCACCAAGCAATGTTTATCATGTAAAGTGCAGGCATCGTAATGTGTGGCAGCTGTGAGCTTTGATTAAATCTTGACTTCGCTTTACTGCGGAGATTTCTCGTGCTCCCAAAGATAAACTAAAGTCATCTATATGTACTTCTCTTAATTAACATTTGATTGCAACCTACATTGGGCGCACGGGCTGCATTCCCCTACGCCAAGCTGGATACAATGTCTCGATTCTATGAACTACTCAAGGGCAACACGGTGCTGCATTTTTAACTCGCGAAAGAAGGCAATTGTGCGAAACATTGCTGTGAGCTTGTTTCATAAATATAATCCACGTTTTGGCAGCTTAACAAACAGACAATGTCAGGTCGTACATTCTTGTACGCACGTAGATGCACATGCCAACACGGCCGCTCATATCTTCTCACATTCATCACAACGTGCGGCTGTCCATAACCTGTGCTTAATGTCCTCGCTCGCTCACAGAAAGACAAAGATCCCCCGCATAGCCTTAACAGACTGTCGGGGCAAGTGCAGTCAGCGAGCACCTATGAAGGCCTGAACTCTACACGAGGGGGTAGGTGGCCAGCACCACGCCCGACCGCCTTTGTCTCCCCAGTGGCGATGCTTACACACCGCACCAGGAACTCATTCGAGGCTGAGCGGGAATCGAACCCGGGTCGCGCGGGTTCATAGCCCAGCGTAGCGCTAACCGCTGCGCCACCGCTCCGTCTCTTCTAGAACAGTGGGACTGTGGGCAACACGCCGGCAAAACCTCGCGCGCCTTGTTGAGAATTGGCCACGCGTCCGTGCGGCGTCGTCAGTCGTGGCGCGTCCCGCGGATTAAAAGCGGCCCTCCCTCCGGTCGTTGCGGCTGGAAAATTGAACAAGAAACACGGACAAACCCGGCCGACGTCGCGCTCACGTCGTTTTATTTCGGGGTCTCGTGAGGCAACGTTGTTCCCCCCCCTCTCCGCCTGCCCTCATCCCCGATGCACTTCCCTGCCCCTCCAAATAATCTGCCCCCGGCCGTGCCCCCTGGCACGGCAGTGCGGCGAGCCCAGGGCCCCCCCCCCGTCCCTTCCCTCATCACGAGCGTGCGGTGACCCGTGACGTCAGGCGCTCGCCTGGCTCCACGCCGCCTCGCACCTCCTGCTGGTACACACACAAACACAAAACAATACACACAAACAACAATACACACAAACACAAACAACAATACACACAAACACAAAACAATACACACAAACACAAAACTATACACACAAACACAAAACAACACACACAAACAACAATACACACAAACACAAAACAATACACACAAACACAAAACTATACACACAAACACAAAACAATACACACAAACACAAAACTATACACACAAACACAAAACAATACACACAAACAACAATACACACAAACACAAAACAATACACACAAACACAAAACTATACACACAAACACAAAACAATACACACAAACAACAATACACACAAACACAAAACAATACACACAAACAAACAACAATACACACAAACACAAAACAATACACACAATCACAAAACAATACACACAAACACAAACACAATACACACAAACACAAAACAATACACACAAACAACAATACACACAAACACAAAACAATACACACAAACAAACAACAATACACACAAACACAAAACAATACACACAAACACAATACACACAAAACAATACACACAAACAGCAATACACACAAACACAAACAACAATACACACAAACACAAAACAATACACACAAACAAACAACAATACACACAAACACAAAAATATTCACACACACAAAACTATACACACAAACACAAAACAACGCACACAAACATAATACACACAGACACAAAAATACACACAAACACAAAACTATACACACGAACAAAAACGCTTATGAAGAAAGAAACAAACGAGAAAACCAGGCTATGCAGATCCGATTGTTCTCCTCCTTCTCCTTCTTCACGTTAAAAAATAATTAAAATTTTAAGGCGGATTTCATCCGTAGATCCCAATGCGCCCAAATAGTAACATGAGCACGCCCGTCGATAGCCTCCCCGGAGGCTTCGGTTGATATTTGCTCGCCAATCGGCGGCGCAGGAGGGCAACTGCTGGGATGATGATGATGGTGGTGATGGCACGCCACCATTTCTCGCCACCGTTCTACCGAGTGCAAGGAGTTCGCGTGCGGGGAGCTCTGACGGGTGGCCTTTCCGTGCGCCTTCAATACCCGGAATGACGGAGGGGCTATTGTGACGTTTGGGCGAGACGCCCGGAGCCGGTGTCCGGCCTTCACGTTCCTCGAGCCACAATTGAGCGTGAAAGTCACATTCACAGCCTGGTCACGCCGAGCGGGAATCAATTAGGTCGCACCGCTCTCTACACAGACACCTGCGCTCCGACACACACACAGACCCCCCCCCCCCCCCCCGTTTAGCCTTGACAGACTGGTCCTGCAAATGCTCTTAGCGAGCGGCACGGGTGGGTGGCCAGCACCACCCCCGGCTGCCTTTGTCTCCCTTGTGGCGATGTTTACACACCGCACCAGGTCCCACGGTGGCTAGGAGATGTTAACTACCTCGCCTGATATACAGG